>NC_133537.1:262561748-262706137 GCF_048544455.1 Silene latifolia | reverse complement strand
TGCTGGGGACGGGGCATCTTAGTGACTGAAAGGGTTTAGGTGTGACAAAGTGCACCACTACCACCGATCCCCCTAATCCTACCCTAAACCCTTTCCCTTGCTTCTCATTTGATGGCGGCAAAACAAAAAGACACCCTAGAGGGGCCGAGTGAACCCTTTTTTGAAGGGTCGGGTATCCTAAAACGGGACGGGAAAGGGTTTAGGGGTTGATTAGGCGGACCGCTACCGCGGATCCACTTAATCAAACCCTAAACCCTTTCCCTTGCTTCTCATTCGAGGCGGCAAGACAAAAGACACCCCAGAGGGGCCGAGTGAACCCTTTTGGGGGATCGGGTATCCTAAAGCGGGGACGGGAAAGGGTTTAGGGTTTGATTAGTGACGCTACCACTTGGATCCCTAATCCAACCCTAAACCCTTTCCCTCGCTTCTCATTTGAAGGCGGCAAGACAAAAAGACACCCTAGAGGGGCCGAGTGAACCCTTTTTGAGGGTCGGGTATCCTAAAACGGGACGGAAAGGGTTTGGGGTATGATTAGGCGGACCGCTACCGGATCCCCCTAATCAAACCTAAACCCTTTCCTCGCTTTCTTATTCGAAGGCGGCAAGATAAAAAGACACCCTTGAGGGGCCGAGTGAACCCTTTTTGTGGGGATCGGGTATCCTAAGCGGGACGGGAAAGGGTTTAGGGTTGATTAGGCAGGCCGCTACCACGGATCCCCCTAATCCAACCCTAAACCCTTTCCCTTACTTCTCATTTGTAGGCGGCAAGACAAAAAGACACCCTAGAGGGGCCGAGTGAACTCTTTTTTGAAGGGTCGGGTATCCTAAAACGGGACGGGAAAGGGTTTGGGGTTTGATTAGGCGGACCGCTACCACGGATCCCCCTAATCAAACCCTAAACCCTTTCCCTTGCTTCACATTTGAAGGCGGAAAGACAAAAAGACACCCTAGAGGCCAAGTGAACCCTTTTTTGGGCTCGGGTATCCTATAACGGACGGGAAAGGTTTAGGGTTTGATTAGGGCGGACCGCTCATGATACCCTAATCAAACCCTAAACCCTTTGCCTTGCTTCTCAAGCGAAGGCGGCAAGACAAAAAGACACCCTAGTGAGAGGCGAGTGAACCCTTCTTTTTTGGGGACCGAGTATCCTAAAGCTGGGACGGGAAAGGGTTTAGGGTTTGATTACCGCGGATCCCCATAATCAAACCCTAAACCCTTTTCCTTGCTTCTCATTCGAAGGCGGCAAGACAAAAAGACACCCTAGAGGGGCCGGTGAACCCTTTTTTGAAGGTGGGGTATCCTAAAACGGGGCCAGGAAAGGGTTTAGGGTTTTATTAGGCGGACTACCACGGATCCCCTAATCCAACCTAAACCCTTTCCCTTGCTTCTCATTTGATGGCGGCAAGACAAAAAGACACCCTAGAGGGGCCGAGTGAACCCTTTTTTGAAGGGTCGGGTATCCTAAAGCAGGACGGGAAAAGGGTTTAGGGTTTTATTAGGCGGACCGCTACCGCGGATCCCCCTAATCAAACCCAAAACCCTTTCCCTTTGCTTCTCATTCGAAGGCGGCAAGACAAAAAGACACCCTAGAGGGGCCGAGTGAACCCTTTTTGGGGGGATCGGGTATCCTAAAGCGGGACGGGAAAGGGTTTAGGGTTTGATTAGGCGGACCGCTACCACGGATCCCCTAATCCAACCCTAAACCCTTTCCCTTGCTTCTCATTTGAAGGCGGCAAGAAAAAAGACACCCTAGAGGGGCCGAGTGAACCCTTTTTTGAAGGGTCGGGTATCCTAAAACGGGACGGGAAAGGGTTTGGGGTATGATTCGGCGGACCGCTACCGCGGATCCCCTAATCAAACCCTAAACCCTTTCCTTGCTTCTTATTCGAAGGCGGCAAGATAAAAAGACACCTGAGGGCCGAGTGAACCCTTTTGTGGGGATCGGGTATCCTAAAGCGGGACGGAAAGGGTTTAGGGTTTGATTAAGCATTGACCGCTACACGGATCCCCTAATCCAACCCTAAACCCTTTCCCTTACTTCTCATTTGTAGGCGGCAAGACAAAAAGACACCCTAGAGGGGCCGAGTGAACTCTTTTTTGAAGGGTCGGGTATCCTAAAACGGGACGGGAAAGGGTTTGGGGTTTGATTAGGCGGACCGCTACCACGGATCCCCCTAATCAAACCCTAAACCCTTTCCCTTGCTTCACATTTGAAGGCGGAAAGACAAAAGACACCCTAGAGGGGCCAAGTGAACCCTTTTTTGGGGGGTCGGGTATCCTAAAACGGGACGGGAAAGGGTTTAGGGTTTGATTAGGCGGACCGCTACCGCGGATACCCCTAATCAAACCCTAAACCCTTTGCCTTGCTTCTCAAGCGAAGGCGGCAAGACAAAAAGACACCCTAGTGGAGACGAGTGAACCCTTCTTTTGGGGGGACCGAGTATCCTAAAGCGGGACGGGAAAGGGTTTAGGGTTTGATTAGGATCCCACTAATCAAACCCTAAACCCTTTTCCTTTTTTTGGTGAAATGTAAGAAATTCCATTAAGCACAAACCAAGGTTACAAAGAACATCATAAGTTATACTAGCTTACATCAAGATTTGTTCAAGCCATTGCCTATCACTACTCGCCTTAAGCCTACTCATTTGTCCTAGCAATTTGATTTTCATCAAAGCTTTACATTGTAGAGCAAGATTATCAGGACGTAACAGAACTCCTTCTAACCTAGCAGCATTTCTTTGTTGCCATATAGCATAATAACCACACATGATGACAGCTACACAGATCAGTTTCTTAACAGCGGGCCATTTTCTTCTTCCTAGCCAAATGATTGCATTCCCAGGTGGAACAGGAATATGTATCCAGCAGCAGAGTGAGTTCAGGACAGCAAGAGCATATCTGCAATTCTGGAAAAGATGTGAGGTAGTTTCCTGATCAGTACCACATACACAACACAGGTCATCAGGACAGATACCAAGCTTATAAAGACGATCTTTGGTGTTTAAGGCATTCTTCAGAATGAGCCAGTTTAGGAAAGAATGCTTAGGAAGTGCCCAACTACACCAAACAAGCTTAGCCCAGCCAACTTTTGGAGCCTTGTGACGAAGCCATTGATAGCCGATCGCACACTATAACCTTTAACATCAACCAAGCCAAGTCCCATTCAGAAACCAAAGAAAGTACATCCCTAGTCCCTACATATTGCCTTCCAATTGCCACTCGGATGGGACTTGGGAAGGTATGTAGTCCAGGGGACATCCTTTTAAGAATAGCAGATGCACCCATTTCACCCAAAGACTGTCTGGCTTGCTATAAATCCACCACACTAATTTACCAATAGAAGCAACATTCCATTGAAAACTATCACGAATACCCAAACCTCCCTCCTGTTTGGGAGTACAAACCTGCTCCCATCCAACCAGAGGCACTCGACCATATGTACTTGTCCCATCCCATAAGTAATTGCGACAAATACTATTAATTTTTTGAAGGACCCCTTTAGGCAGAAGAAAAATATTTGCCCAATAAGTATAAAGAGAAGAGAGCACAGACTGAACTAAAGTTAATCTTCCAGCATAAGAGAGGTGCCTGGACCCAAACATTCTGATCTTCTCTACAATTTTCTCCACAAGGACCTGACACTCCCTCTTCCCCAATTTCCCAGCAGTAATGGGCACACCAAGATATCTAAAAGGAAGCTTACCCTCAACACACCCAGACCTGGCAAAGATTTGGTCTTTAACTCTTTTAGGCACCCCATTAAAATATATATTAGACTTGGACCTGTTCATCTCTAAGCCAGAAGCAGCAGAGAAAGAGGCAAAAGAACGAAGCAGCAGCATGATAGATTGAGAATCCCCTAGAGAAAAGCGGAGGATCATCGCAAACATTAAATGATGAAGCTTCAATTTTCCACACAAAGAGTGATACCTGAACTCCATATTTTCAGTGGTAAAATTGAGAACTCTAGAGAGATACTCCATGGCAATAGTGAAGAGAAGAGGGGATAAAGGGTCCCCCTGCCTGAGCCCCTTCTTCCCAGGAAAGTGTCCAAATGTTTCACCATTTAGCACTAAGGAATATGAGGCAGTAGTAATGCATTCCATAAGAAGATGATTGAAATGCTCAGGGAAATTCAGGGCATTCAACATTTGCTGCAAAAAATCCCAATTAACCGAGTCATAAGCTTTCTTTAGGTCAACCTTGATCAAACATCTAGGTGAAACAGAGGACCTATTGTAGAGCCTTATAACTTCCTGACAAACCAAAATATTTTCAATGATGTTACGACCTTTAATAAACCCTCCCTGGGTAGAGCTAATTATCTCAGGTAGCACCTTAGTCAATCTGGAACACAACAGCTTGGAGATAAGCTTATAGACCACATTACAGCATGAAATGGGTCTAAATTGAGTCACATCCTGAGGCAAGTCCACTTTTGGAATAAGGGTGACCAAGGTATGATTCAACTGTTTGAGTAACCTGCCATGAATGAAGAAATCCTTAACCACCTCACAAAGTTCCTCTCCCACAACACTCCAAGCATCTTTAAAAAATGCACTAGAGTACCCGTCAGGACCAGGAGCTTTGTGGTTAGGGATTTGAAATAGAGCCTCCTTGATCTCATCATTAGTGACAGTCTTATTCAGCCAGTCCCAGTGATCCTGGTTACAAATAGGACCCCTTTTAACAATTGCTGCATTGACATTTTTCATAGCCTGAGTCTCTCCCAACAGCTTCTGATAGTAGTCCAAAAAGGCAGACTGAATTTGCCCTGGCTCAGTGAGCCATTGCCCCTGCACAACAGAAATCCTGAGCACTTTATTTCTTGCCTGTCTACTCTTCATGTAGCTGTGAAAAACTTTAGAGTTATTGTCCCCTTCATGAACCCAAGTGGCCTTAGATTTTTGTAATAGAAAACTGTCACAGGCCTTCTGAAGCTCCTGACACTCCTTAGCAGCTTGGATTTCAATCCCAATCAAATCTGGGTTAGTGGAATCAGACCTGATTTGAGTCTGAACAGTTTCCAAATGTTTCCAAGCTCGCATGGTATTGTTCTCAACATCAGCAAAGAGATCTCGATTCAACTGCTTAAGAGGATGTTTAAGCATTTTAAGCTTTCTCACAAGCTTATACATGGGAGTACCATAAAACCTGTGTCCCCAAACCTGGGCCACACAAGGTAGAAACTGGTCAGTAGTACTCCACATATTAAAGTATTTAAAGCTTCCTTTCCTTTGTCCCATGGCACTCAATCTTTGAATGATGCAAGGAGTATGGTCAAAACATCCTTCAGGAAGAAAGTGAGCATCGAACTCATGTTTCTGGTTACTCCATTCATGATTGACAAGAGCTCTGTCAAGTCTACTAAAAACCCTGGTAGCTGCCTCCTGTTTGTTATTCCAAGTGAAGAGAGATCCAGTGGCAGGCATATCAGATACATGACAAACATCCAGGCAGTTCTGAAAATCCTCCATTTCTTCCTCAGTAGTACTCCCTCCTAGTCTTTCAGAGGGAATCAACACAGTGTTAAAATCCCCACAAATGATCCAAGGCCTATGAATTTGACCACTTATGTCCTTAAGCCTACTCCATAAAGGCTTCCTTTCATGTACACCATTAAACGCATAAACCATAGTCAGATAAAACTGATCACCAGTAGCCAGCTCATGCACTAGAACATGTATGAACTGAGCATTGTATTCAAGAAATTGTATGTCAAACAGATTAGGTTTCCATAAGAGCCAGACCCTACCACCTTTATGATATGAAGAATTAGTAGAAACACACCAGCCAGTACAAATATTCGAACTAATTTTATTTAGAGAAGAAGGTTTAACCTTCGTCTCAAGGAGGCCAAACAATCCAACTTGGTGATGATGCAAAAACCACTTGATATGTTTCTGCTTTGCTGGACTATTCAACCCCCTAACATTCCAAAAGCCCATCATTTCGACCCCCCCCTGTTAGGGGGTAATAAACCAGTCCCAATGCCTACTTTAGGGGTAGCGTTGTTAAGAGCATCCATGAAAGTATAGTGCCCAAAGTTAGCAACCTGACTACCCTGATCCAATAATTCCTGCCTGCTAAGCCTGATGATTGCTCTAGCAGGGGTGGTCAAATGAACTCCCCCAGAATGTGACCCTGAAACTCTGGGAGTAGCAACTGCAGCAAATCTTGGACTAGTAGAACCTCTAGGCACTGTCACCTTAGGAGAAGGAGGTTTAGTGACAGGCACCTGTGACTGTGTCTGAGTCACTGGAACCTTTGGTTGCCACCTCTGCACTACCTTTTTCTTAGGTTCAACAGCACGCTTGGGTTTCTTACAAGCATTATCAACATGTCCTATGCCACCACAAGCCTTACACAGAATTGGAAGCCATTCAAATTCAACATTAATGGTAACCACATTCCCTGCTTCATCTAGAAACTTAACATCTTTAGGAGGATGCTGATTAAAGGGAACATCTATCAAAACCCTAGCATACCCAAGCCTTGTTCTAGCCTCTGTTTGTTCATCACACCTAACGTATTCTCCAATTAAACCTGAAATCTTTGGTATCCCTTGTCCCCAAAATTTTAATGGTAAGTTCAACAATCTAACCCAAACAGGAACCACAGACACATCAGATTTTGTTAGAGGGTCCTGAGCATTCCAAGGACGAACAATCAAGGGCTTGTTTTCAAAGAGGAAATGACCATGGCTTAAGACGGCCTCCTGATCCTTTGACCTCTTGAAACGAACAAGGAAGACACCAGAAGGCATGAAAGATATCCTATCAATACCATATTCATCCCATAACCCCAATATAAACTCTTCAACAACATTCCAGGGAGGATTACCCCCTAGAATGAAGCAAATAACAGAATTCTTCCAAAAATCAAGTTCCTTTTGCACCTCTGAGTCAGTGAATTGCAACATACCTTCAGATTCTTCATGTATGGTCGACAGCTTCGTTTTCCCTTTGTTCCTTCCTTGAACGACCCATGCCTCTGTTTCATCATCAGCAATAAAGTCATCAAGGTCCAACGGTTCAATTTCAACCGGATTTGAAGCAAGCTTGACAACAGATGAAGTCCCTAAGATGGAGAAATCCAAAGAATTAATACGCTTTTTATTGCAGTTTTTATGATTTTTGATGATTGAGGACGATGAAGGTTTAACCGCCGTCATTATTCAATATCTAGGTTTCTGAATTTTATGCAGATTTTTCTATTTTGGGAAAGATGCTCTCATTTCTCTAAACCCTTTTCCTTGCTTCTCATTCGAAGGCGGCAAGACAAAAAGACACCCTAGAGGGGCCGAGTGAACCCTTTTTTGGGGGGAGGGTATCCTAAAACGGGACGGGAAAGGGTTTAGGGATTCATTAGGCGGACCGCTAACACGGATCCCCTTAATCAAACCCTAAACCCTTTCTCTTGCTTCTCATTTGAAGGCGGCAAGACAAAAAGACACCCTAGAGGGGCCGAGTGAACCCTTTATTGGCGGGCCGGGTATCCTAAAACGGGACGGGAAAGGGTTTAGGTTTTGATTAGGAGGACCGCTACCGCGGATCCCCCTAATCAAACCCTAAACCTTTTCCCTTGCTTCTCATTCGAAGGCGGCAAGACAAAAAGACACCCTAGAGGGGCCGAGTGAACCCTTTTTGGGGGGACCGGGTATCCTAAAGCGGGACGGGAAAGAGTTTAGGGTTTGATTAAGTGGACCGCTACCACGGATCCCCCTAATCCAACCCTAAACCCTTTCCCTTGCTTCTCATTTCAAGGCGGCAAGACAAAAAGACACCCTAGAGGGGCCGAGTGAACCCTTTTTTGGGGGACCAGGTATCGTAAAACGGGACGGGAAAGGGTTTAGGATTTGAATAAGCGGACCACTACCGCGAATTCCCCTAATCAAACCCTAAACCCTTTCTCCTGCTTCTCATTTGAAGGCGGCAAGACAAAAAGACACCCTAGAGGGGCCGAGTGAACCCTTTTTCGGGGGGCCGGGTATCCTAAAACGGGACGGGAAAGGGTTTAGGGTTTTATTAGGCAGACCACTACCGCGGATCCCCCTAATCAAACCCTAAACCCTTTCCCTTGCTTCTCATTTGAAGGCGGGAAGACAAAAAGACATCCTAGAGGGGCCGAGTGAACCCTTTTTTGAAGGGTCGGGTATCCTAAAACGGGACGGGAAAGGGTTTGGGGTTTGATTAGGCGGACCGCTACCACGGATCCCCCTAATCCAACCCTAGACCCTTTCCCTTACTTCTCATTTGAAGGCGGCAAGACAAAAAGACACCCTAGAGGGGCCGGGTGAACCCTTTTTTGAATGGTCGGGTATCCTAAAACGGGACGGGAAAGGGTTTAGGGTTTGATTAGGCTGACCGCTACCGCGGACCCCCTAATCAAACCCTAAACCCTTTCCCTTGCTTCTTATTCGAAGGCGGCAAGACAAAAATACACCCTAGAGGGGGCGAGTGAACCCTTTTTGGGGGGATCGGGTATCCTAAAGCGGGACGGGAAAGGGTTTAGGGTTTGATTAGGCAGATCGCTACCACGGATCCCCCTAATCCAACCCTAAACCCTTTCCCTTGCTTCTCATTTAAAGGCAGCAAGACAAAAAGACACCCTAAAGGGGCCGAGTGAACCCTTTTTGGGGGGACCAGGTATCGTAAAACGGGACGGGAAAGGGTTTAGGATTTGATTAAACGAACCACTACCGCGGATCCCCCTAATCAAACCCTAAACCCTTTCTCTTGCTTCTCATTTGAAGGCGGCAAGACAAAAAGACACCCTAGAGGGGCCGAGTGAACCCTTTTTTGAAGGGTCGGGTATCCTAAAACGGGACGGGAAAGGGTTTGGGGGTTTGATTAGGCGGAACGCTATCGCGGATCCCCCAAATCAAACCCTAAACCCTTTCCCTTGCTTCTCATTCGAAGGCGGCAAGACAAAAAGACACCCTAAAGGGGCCGAGTGAACCCTTTTTGGGGGGATGGGGTATCCTAAAGCGGGACGGGAAAGAGTTTAGGGTTTGATTAGGCAGACCGCTACCACGGATCCCCCTAATCCAACCCTAAACCCTTTCCCTTACTTCTCATTTGAAGGCGGCAAGATAAAAAGACACCCTAGAGGGGCCGAGTGAACACTTTTTTGAAGGGTCGGGTATCCTAAAACGGGACGTGAAAGGGTTTAGGGTTTGATTAGGCGGACCGCTACCACGGACCCCCTAATCAAACCCTAAACCCTTTCCCATGCTTCTCATTCAAAGGCAGCAAGATAAAAAGACACCCTATAGGGGCCGAGTGAACTCTTTTTGGGGGGATCGGGTATACTAAAGCGGGACGGGAAAGGGTTTAGGGTTTGATTAGGCAGACCGCTACCACGGATCCCCCTAACCCAACCTTAAACCCTTTCCCTTACTTCTCATTTCAAGGCGGCAAGACAAAAAGACACCCTAGAGGGGCCGAGTGAACCCTTTTTTTAAGGGTCGGGTATCCTAAAACGGGACGGGAAAGGGTTTGGGGTATGATTAGGCGGACCGCTACCGCGGATCCCCCAAATCAAACCCTAAACCCTTTCCCTTGCTTCTAATTCGAAGGCGGCAAGACAAAAAGACACCCTTGAGGGGCCGAGTGAACCCTTTTTGGTGGGATCGGGTATCCTAAAGCGGGACGGGAAAGGGTTTAGGGTTTGATTAGGCAGACCGCTACCACGGATCCCCCTAATCCAACCCTAATCCCTTTCCCTTACTTCTGATTTGAAGGCGGCAAGACAAAAAGACACCCTAGAGGGGCTGAGTGAACCCTTTTTTGAAGGGTCGGGTATCCTAAAACGGGACGGGATAGGGTTTGGGGTTTGATTAGGCGGACCGCTACCGCGGATCTCCCTAATCAAACCCTAAACCCTTTTCCTTGCTTCTCATTTGAAGGCGGCAAGACAAAAAGACACCCTAGCGGGGCCGAGTGAACCCTTTTTTGGGGGGTCGGGCATCCTAAAACGGGAAAGGAAAGGGTTTAGGGTTTGATTAGGCGGACCGCTACCACGGATTCCCCTAATCAAACCCTAAACCCTTTGCCTTGCTTCTCAATCGAAGGCGGCAAGACAAAAAGACACCCTAGAGGGGACAAGTGAACCCTTTTTTGGGGGGACCGGGTATCCTAAAGCGGGACGGGAAAGGGTTTAGGGTTTGATTAGGATTCCGCTAATCAAACCCTAAACCCTTTTCCTTGCTTCTCATTCGAAGGCGGCAAGACAAAAAGACACCCTAGAGGGGCCGAGTGAACCCTTTTTTTTTTTTTTTTTTTTTTGGGGGGGCGGGTATCCTAAAACGGGACGGGAAAGGGTTTAGGGTTGATTAGGCAGACCGCTACCACGGATCCCCCTAATCCAACCCTAAACCCTTTCCCTTACTTCTCATTTGAAGGCGGCAAGACAAAAAGACACCCTAGAGGGGCTGAGTGAACCCTTTTTTGAAGGGTCGGGTATCCTAAAACGGGACGGGATAGGGTTTGGGGTTTGATTAGGCGGACCGCTACCGCGGATCCCCCTAATCAAACCCTAAACCCTTTCTTTTGCTTCACATTTGAAGGCGGCAAGTCAAAAGACATCCTAGAGGGGCCGAGTAAACCCTTTATTGGGGGGCCGGGTATCCTAAAACGGGACGGGAAAGGGTTTAGGTTTGGATTAGGAGGACTTGTACCGCGGATCCCCCTAATCAAACCCTAAACCCTTTCCCTTGCTTCTCATTCGAAGGCGGCAAGACAAAAAGACACCCTAGAGGGGCCGAGTGAACCCTTTTTGGGGGGACCGGGTATCCTAAAGCGGGACGGGAAATGGTTTAGGGTTTGATTAGGCGGACCACTACCGCGGATCCCCCTAATCAAACCCTAAACCCTTTCCCTTGCTTCTCATTTGAAGGCGGGAAGACAAAAGGACACCCTAGAGGGGCCGAGTGAACCCTTTTTTGAAGGGTCGGGTATTCTCAAACGGGACGGGAAAGGGTTTAGGGTTTGATAAGGCGGACCGCTACCGCGGATCCCCCTAATCAAACCTTAAACCCTTTCCCTTGCTTCTCATTCGAAGGCGGCAAGACAAAAAGACACCCTAGAGGGGCCGAGTGAACCCTTTTTGGGGGGGATCGGGTATCCTAAAGCGGGACGGGAAAGGGTTTAGGGTTTGATTAGGCAGACCGCTACCACGGATCCCCCTAATCCAACCCTAGACCCTTTCCCTTACTTCTCATTTGAAGGCGGCAAGACAAAAAGACACCCTAGAGGGGCCGAGTGAACCCTTTTTTGAAGGGTCGGGTATCCTAAAACGGGACGGGAAAGGGTTTAGGGTTTGATTAGGCGGACCGCTACCGCGAACCCCCTAATCAAACCCTAAACCCTTTCCCTTGCTTCTCATTCGAAGGCGGCAAGACAAAAAGACACCCTAGAGGGGCCGAGTGAACCCTTTTTGGGGGGATCGGGTATCATAAAGCGGGACGGGAAATGGTTTAGGGTTTGATTAGGCAGACCGCTACCACGGATCTCCCTAATCCAACCCTAAACCCTTTCCCTTGCTTCTCATTTGAAGGCGGCAAGACAAAAAGACACCCTAGAGGGGCTGAGTGAACCCTTTTTTGAAGGGTCGGGTATCCTAAAACGGGACGGGATAGGGTTTGGGGTTTGATTAGGCGGACCGCTACCGCGGATCCCCCTAATCAAACCCTAAACCCTTTCTTTTGCTTCACATTTGAAGGCGGCAAGTCAAAAAGACATCCTAGAGGGGCCGAGTAAACCCTTTATTGGGGGGCCGGGTATCCTAAAACGGGACGGGAAAGGGTTTAGGTTTGGATTAGGAGGACTGGTACCGCGGATCCCCCTAATCAAACCCTAAACCCTTTCTCTTGCTTCTCATTCGAAGGCGGCAAGACAAAAAGACACCCTAGAGGGGCCGAGTGAACCCTTTTTGGGGGGACCGGGTATCCTAAAGCGGGACGGGAAATGGTTTAGGGTTTGATTAGGCGGACCACTACCGCGGATCCCCCTAATCAAACCCTAAACCCTTTCCCTTGCTTCTCATTTGAAGGCGGGAAGACAAAAAGACACCCTAGAGGGGCCGAGTGAACCCTTTTTTGAAGGGTCGGGAATTCTCAACGGACGGGAAAGGGTTTAGGGTTTAATTAGGCGGACCGCTACCCCGGATCCCCTAATCAAACCCTAAACCCTTTCCCTTGCTTCTCATTCGAAGGCGGCAAGACAAAAGACACCCTAGAGGGGCCGAGTGAACCCTTTTGGGGGACCGGGTATCCTAAAACGGGACGGGGAAAGGGTTTAGGGTTTGATTAGGCAGACCGCTACCACGGATCCCCCTAATCCAACCCTAGACCCTTTCCCTTACTTCTCATTTGAAGGCGGCAAGACAAAAAGACACCCTAGAGGGGCCGAGTGAACCCTTTTTTGAAGGGTCGGGTATCCTAAAACGGGACGGGAAAGGGTTTAGGGTTTGATTAGGCGGACCGCTACCGCGAACCCCCTAATCAAACCCTAAACCCTTTCCCTTGCTTCTCATTCGAAGGCGGCAAGACAAAAAGACACCCTAGAGGGGCCGAGTGAACCCTTTTTGGGGGGATCGGGTATCATAAAGCGGGACGGGAAATGGTTTAGGGTTTGATTAGGCAGACCGCTACCACGGATCCCTCTAATCCAACCCTAAACCCTTTCCCTTGCTTCTCATTTGAAGGCGGCAAGACAAAAAGACACCCTAGAGGGGCCGAGTGAACCCTTTTTTAAAGGTTCAGGTATCCTAAAACGGGACGGGAAAGGGTTTGGGGTTTGATTAGGCGGACCGTTACCGCGGATCCCCCTAATCAAACCCTAAACCCTTTCCTTTGCTTCTCATTCGAAGGCGGCAAGACAAAAAGACACCCTAGAGGGGCCGAGTGAACCCGTTTTGGGGGGATCGGGTATCCTAAAGCGGGACGGGAAAGGGTTTAGGGTTTGATTAGGCAGACCGCTACCACGGATCCTTCTAATCCAACCCTAAACCCTTTCCCTTACTTCTCATTTGAAGGCGGCAAGACAAAAAGACACCCTAGAGGGGCGGAGTCAACTCTTTTTGGGGGGACCGGGTATCGTAAAACGGGACGGGAAAGGTTTTAGGGTTTTATTAGGCGGACCGCTACCGCGGATCCCCCTAATCAAACCCTAAACCCTTTCCCTTGCTTCTCATTTGAAGGCGGCAAGACAAAAAGACACCCTAGAGGGGCCGAGTGAACCCTTTTTAAAGGGTCGTATCCTAAAACGGGACGGGAAAGGGTTTAGGGTTTGATTAGGCGGACCGCTACCGCGGATCCCCCTAATCAAACCCTAAACCCTTTCCCTTGCTTCTCATTCGAAGGCAGCAAGACAAAAAGACACCCTAGAGGGGCCGAGTGAACCCTTTTTTGGGGGGCCGCGTATCCTAAAACGGGACGGGAAATGGTTTAGGGTTTGATTAGGCGGACCGCTACTGCGGATCCCCTAATCAAACCCTAAACCCTTTCCCTTGCTTTTCATTCGAAGGCGGCAAGACAAAAAGATACCCTAGAGGGGCCGAGTGAACCCTTTTTGGGGGGACCGGATATCCTAAAGCGGGACGGGAAAGGGTTTAGGGTTTGATTAGGCGGACCGCTACCACGGATCCCCCTAATCCCACCCTAAACCCTATCCATTGCTTCTCATTTGAAGGCGACAAGACAAAAAGACACCCTAGAGGGGCGGAGTGAACCCTTTTTGGGGGGACCGGGTATCATAAAACGGGACGGGAAAGGGTTTAGGGTTTGATTAGGCGGACCGCTACCACGGATCCCCCTAATCAGACCCTAAACCCTTTCCCTTGCTTCTCATTTAAAGGCAGCAAGACAAAAAGACACCCTAGAGGGGCCGAGTGAACCCTTTTTTGGGGGGCCGGGTATCCTAAAACGGGACGGGAAAGGGTTTAGGGTTTGATTAGGCGGACCGCTACCGCGGATCCCCCTAATCAAACCCTAAACCCTTTCCTTTGCTTCTCATTCGAAGGCGGCAAGACAAAAAGACAACCTAGAGGGGCCGAGTGAACCCGTTTTGGGGGGATCGGGTATCCTAAAGCGGGACGGGAAAGGGTTTAGGGTTTGATTAGGCAGACCGCTACCACGGATCCCCCTAATCCAACCCTAAACCCTTTCCCTTACTTCTCATTTGAAGGCGGCAAGACAAAAAGACACCCTAGAGGGGCGGAGTCAACCCTTTTTGGGGGGACCGGGTATCGTAAAACGGGACGGGAAAGGTTTTAGGGTTTTATTAGGCGGAGCGCTACCGCGGATCCCCCTAATCAAACCCTAAACCCTTTCCCTTGCTTCTCATTTGAAGGCGGCAAGACAAAAAGACACCCTAGAGGGGCCGAGTGAACCCTTTTTTAAAGGGTCAGGTATCCTAAAACGGGACGGGAAAGGGTTTAGGGTTTGATTAGGCGGACCGCTACCGCGGATCCCCCTAATCAAACCCTAAACCCTTTCCCTTGCTTCTCATTCGAAGGCGGCAAGACAAAAAGACACCCTAGAGGGGCCGAGTGAACCCTTTTTTGGGGGGCCGCGTATCCTAAAACGGGACGGGAAAGGGTTTAGGGTTTGATTAGCGGACCGCTACTGCGGATCCCCCTAATCAAACCCTAAACCCTTTCCCTTGCTTTTCATTCGAAGGCGGCAAGACAAAAAGATACCCTAGAGGGGCCGAGTGAACCCTTTTTGGGGGGACCGGATATCCTAAAGCGGGACGGGAAAGGGTTTAGGGTTTGATTAGGCGGACCGCTACCACGGATCCCCCTAATCCCACCCTAAACCCTTTCCCTTGCTTCTCATTTGAAGGCGACAAGTAAAAAAGACACCCTAGAGGGGCGGAGTGAACCCTTTTTGGGGGGACCGGGTATCATAAAACGGGACGGGAAAGGGTTTAGGGTTTGATTAGGCGGACCGCTACCGCGGATCCCCCTAATCAAACCCTAAACCCTTTCCCTTGCTTCTCATTTGAAGGCGACAAGACAAAAAGACACCCTAGAGGGGCCGAGTGAACCCTTTTTTAAAGGGTCAGGTATCCTAAAACGGGACGGGAAAGGGTTTAGGGTTTAATTAGGTGAACCGCTACCGCGGATCCCCCTAATCAAACCCTAAACCCTTTCCCTTGCTTCTCATTCTAAGGCGGCAAGACAAAAAGACACACTAGAGCGGCCGAGTGAACCCTTTTTGGGAGGGCCGCTTATCCTATAACGGGACGGGAAAGGGTTTATGGTTTGATTAGGTGGACCGCTACTGCGGATCCCCCTAATCAAACCCTAAACCGTTTCCCTTGCTTCTCATTCGAAGGCGACAAGACAAAAAGATACCCTAGGGGGCCGAGTGAACCATTTTTGGGGGGACCGGGTATCCTAAAGCGGGACGGGAAAGGGTTTAGGGTTTGATTAGGCGGACCGCTACCACGGATCCCCCTAATCCAACCCTAAACCCTTTCCCTTGCTTCTCATTTGAAGGCGGCAAGACAAAAAGACACCCTAGAGGGGCGGAGTGAACCCTTTTTGGGGGGACCGGGTATCGTAAAACGGGACGGGAAAGGGTTTAAGGTTTGATTAGGCGGACCGCTACCGCGGATCCCCCTAATCAAACCCTAAAACCTTTCCCTTGCTTCTCATTTAAAGGCGGCAAGACAAAAAGACACCCTAGAGGGGCCGAGTGAACCCTTTTTTGGGGGGCCGGGTATCCTACAACGGGGCGGGAAAGGGTTTAGGTTTTGATTAGGCGGACCGCTACCGCGGATCCCCCTAATAAAATCCTCAACCCTTTCCCTTGCTTCTCATTTGAAGGCGGCAAGACAAAAAGACACCCTAGAGGGGCCGAGTGAACCCTTTTTGGGGGGACCGGGTATCCTAAAGCGGGACGGGAAAGGGTTTAGGGTTTGATTAGGCGGACCGCTACCACGGATCCGCCTAATCCAACCCTAAACCCTTTCCCTTGCTTCTCATTTGAAGGCGGCAAGACAAAAAGACACCCTAGAGGGGCCGAGTGAACCATTTTTTGAAGGGTCGGGTACCTTAAAACGGGACGGGAAAGGGTTTAGGGTTTGATTAGGTGGACCGCTACCGCGGATCCCCCTAATCAAACCCTAATCCCTTTCCCTTGCTTCTCATTTGAAGGCGGCAAGACAAAAAGATACCCTAGAGGGCCGAGTGAACCCTTTTTTGGAGGGCTGGGTATCCTAAAACAGGAGGGGAAAGGGTTTAGGGTTTGATTAGGCGGAACGCTACCGCGGATCCCCCTAATCAAACCCTAAACCCTTAGCCTTGCTTCTCATTCGAAGGCGGCTTGACAAAAAGACACCCTAGAGGGGTCGAGTGAACCCTTTGTTGGAGGGGATCGGGTATCCTAAAGCGGGACGGGAAAGGGTTAAGGGTTTGATTAGGATCCCGCTAATCAAACCCTAAACCCTTTCCCTTGCTTCTCATTCGAAGGCGACAAGACAAAAAGACACCCTAGAGGGGCCGAGTGAACCCGTTTTGGGGGGACCGGGTATCCTAAAGCGGGACGGGAAAGGGTTTAGGGTTTGATTAGGCGGACCGCTACCATGGATCCCCCTAATCCAACCCTAAACCCTTTCCCTTGCTTCAAATTTGAAGGCGGCAAGACAAAAAGACACCCTAGAGGGGCGGAGTGAACCCTTTTTGGGGGGACCGGGTATCCTAAAACGGGACGGGAAAGGGTTTAGGGTTTGATTAGGCGGACTGCTACCGCGGATCCCCCTAATCATGCCCTAAACCTTTTCCCTTGCTTCTCATTTGAAGGCGGCAAGACAAAAAGACACCCTAGAGGGGCCAAGTGAACCCTTTTTTGGGGGGCCGGGTATCCTAAAACGGGACGGGAAAGGGTTTAGGGTTTGATTAGACGGACCGCAACCGCAGATCCTCCTAATCAAACCCTAAACCCTTTCCCTTGCTTCTCATTTGAAGGCGGCAAGACAAAAAGACACCCTAGAGGGGCCGAGTGAACCCTTTTTTGGGGGGGTCGGGTATCCTAAAACGGGACGGGAAAGGGTTTAGTGTTTGATTAGGCGGACCGCTACCGCGGATCCCCTTAATCAAACCCTAAAACCTTTCCCTTGCTTCTCATTCGATGGCGGCAAGACAAAAAGACACCCTAGAGGGGCCGAGTGAACCCTTTTTGGGGGGACCGGGTATCCTAAAGCGGCACGGGAAAGGGTTTAGGGTGTTATTAGGCGGACCGCTACCACGGATCCCCCTAATCCAACCCTAAACCCTTTCCCTTGCTTCTCATTTGAAGGCGGCTAGACAAAAGACACCCTAGAGGGGCGGAGTGAACCCTTTTTGGGGGGACCGGGTATCGTAAAACGGGACGGGAAAGGGTTTAGGGTTTTATTAGGCGGACCGCTACCGCGGATCCCCCTAATCAAACCCTAAACCCTTTCCCTTGCTTCTCATTTGAAGGCGGCAAGACAAAAAGACACCCTAGAGGGGCCGAGTGAACCCTTTTTTAAAGGGTCAGGTATCCTAAAATGGGACGGGAAAGGGTTTAGGGTTTGATTAGGCGGACCGCTACCGCGGATCCCCCTAATAAAATCCTCAACCCTTTCCCTTGCTTCTCATTCGAAGGCGGCAAGACAAAAAGACACCCTAGAGGGGCCGAGTGAACCCTTTTTTGGGGGGCCGCGTATCCTAAAACGGGACGGGAAAGGGTTTAGGGTTTGATTAGCGGACCGCTACTGCGGATCCCCTTAATCAAACCCTAAAACCTTTCCCTTGCTTCTCATTCGATGGCGGCAAGACAAAAAGACACCCTAGAGGGGCCGAGTGAACCCTTTTTGGGGGGACCGGGTATCCTAAAGCGGCACGGGAAAGGGTTTAGGGTGTTATTAGGCGGACCGCTACCACGGATCCCCCTAATCCATCCCTAAACCCTTTCCCTTGCTTCTCATTTGAAGGCGGCAAGACAAAAAGACACCCTAGAGGGGCGGAGTGAACCCTTTTTGGGGGGACCGGGTATCGTAAAACGGGAGGGGAAAGGGTTTAGGGTTTTATTAGGCGGACCGCTACCGCGGATCCCCCTAATCAAACCCTAAACCCTTTCCCTTGCTTCTCATTTGAAGGCGGCAAGACAAAAAGACACCCTAGAGGGGCCGAGTGAACCCTTTTTTAAAGGGTTAGGTATCCTAAAACAGGACGGGAAAGGGTTTAGGGTTTGATTAGGATCCCGCTAATCAAACCCTAAACCCTTTCCCTTGCTTCTCATTCGAAGGCGACAAGACAAAAAGACACCCTAGAGGGGCCGAGTGAACCCGTTTTGGGGGGACCGGGTATCCTAAAGCGGGACGGGAAAGGGTTTAGGGTTTGATTAGGCGGACCGCTACCATGGATCCCCCTAATCCAACCCTAAACCCTTTCCCTTGCTTCAAATTTGAAGGCGGCAAGACAAAAAGACACCCTAGAGGGGCGGAGTGAACCCTTTTGGGGGACCGGGTATCCTAAAATTTGACGAAAGGGTTTAGGGTTTGATTAGGCGGATCGCTACCGCGGATCCCCTAATCATGCCTAAACCCTTTCCCGTGCTTCTCATTTGAAGGCGGCAAGACAAAAAGACACCCTAGAGGGGCCAAGTGAACCCTTTTTTGGGGGGCCGGGTATCCTAAAACGGGACGGGAAAGGGTTTAGGGTTTGATTAGACGGACCGCAACCGCGGATCCTCCTAATCAAACCCTAAACCCTTTCCCTTGCTTCTCATTTGAAGGCGGCAAGACAAAAAGACACCCTAGAGGGGCCGAGTGAACCCTTTTTTGGGGGGTCGGGTATCCTAAAACGGGACGGGAAAGTGTTTAGTGTTTGATTAGGCGGACCGCTACCGCGGATCCCCTTAATCAAACCCTAAAACCTTTCCCTTGCTTCTCATTCGATGGCGGCAAGACAAAAAGACACCCTAGAGGGGCCGAGTGAACCCTTTTTGGGGGGACCGGGTATCCTAAAGCGGCACGGGAAAGGGTTTAGGGTGTTATTAGGCGGACCGCTACCACGGATCCCCCTAATCCAACCCTAAACCCTTTCCCTTGCTTCTCATTTGAAGGCGGCATGACAAAAAGACACCCTAGAGGGGCGGAGTGAACCCTTTTGGGGGACCGGGTATCGTAAAAACGGGACGGGGAAAGGGTTTAGGGTTTTATTAGGCGGACCGCTACCGCGGATCCCCTAATCAAACCCTAAACCCTTTCCCTTGCTTCTCATTTGAAGGCGGCAAGACAAAAAGACACCCTAGAGGGGCCGAGTGAACCCTTTTTAAAGGGTCAGGTATCCTAAAACGGGACGGGAAAGGGTTTAGGGTTGGATTAGGCGGACCGCTACCGCGGATCCCCCTAATCAAACCCTAAACCCTTTCCCTTGCTTCTCATTCGAAGGCGGCAAGACAAAAAGACACCCTAGAGGGGCCGAGTGAACCCTTTTTTGGGGGGGCGGGTATCCTAAAACGGGACGGGGAAAGGGTTTAGGGTTTGATTAGCGGACCGCTGCGGATCCCTAATCAAACCCTAAACCCTTTCCCTTGCTTTTTATTCGAAGGCGGCAAGACAAAAAGATACCCTAGAGGGGCCGAGTGAACCCTTTTTGGGGGGACCGGATATCCTAAAGCGGGACGGGAAAGGGTTTAGGGTTTGATTAGGCGGACCGCTACCACGGATCCCCCTAATCCCACCCTAAACCCTTTCCATTACTTCTCATTTGAAGGCGACAAGACAAAAAGACACCCTAGAGGGGCGGAGTGAACCCTTTTTGGGGGGACCGGGTATCATAAAACGGGACGGGAAAGGGTTTAGGGTTTGATTAGGCGGACCGCTACCGCGGATCCCCCTAATCAAACCCTAATCCCTTTCCCTTGCTTCTCATTTGAAGGCGACAAGACAAAAAGACACCCTAGAGGGGCCGAGTGAACCATTTTTTGAAGGGTCGGGTACCTTAAAACGGGACGGGAAAGGGTTTAGGGTTTGATTAGGCGGACCGCTACCGCGGATCCCCCTAATCAAACCCTAATCCCTTTCCCTTGCTTCCCATTTGAAGGCGGCAAGACAAAAAGATACCCTAGAGGGCCGAGTGAACCCTTTTTTGGAGGGCTGGGTATCCTAAAACGAGAGGGGAAAGGGTTTAGGGTTTGATTAGGCGGACCGCTACCGCGGATCCCCTAATAAAATCCTCAACCCTTTCCCTCGCTTCTCATTTGAAGGCGGCAAGACAAAAAGACACCCTAGAGGGGCCGAGTGAACCCTTTTTGGGGGGACCGAGTATCCTAGCAGACGGAAAGGGTTTAGGGTTTGATTAGGCGGACCGCTACCACGAATCCGCCTAATCCAACCCTAAACCCTTTCCCTTGCTTCTCATTTGAAGGCGGCAAGACAAAAGACACCCTAGAGGGGCCGAGTGAACCATTTTTTGAAGGGTCGGGTACCTTAAAACGGGACGGGAAAGGGTTTAGGGTTTGATTAGGCGGACCGCTACCGCGGATCCCCTAATCAAACCCTAATCCCTTTCCCTTGCTTCTCATTTGAAGGCGGCAAGACAAAAAGATACCCTAGAGGGCCGAGTGAACCCTTTTTTGGAGGGCTGGGTATCCTAAAACAGGAGGGGAAAGGGTTTAGGGTTTGATTAGGCGGAACGCTACCGCGGATCCCCCTAATCAAACCCTAAACCCTTAGCCTTGCTTCTCATTCGAAGGCGGCTTGACAAAAAGACACCCTAGAGGGGACGAGTGAACCCTTTTTTGGAGGGGACCGGGTATCCTAAAGCGGGACGGGAAAGGGTTAAGGGTTTGATTAGGATCCCGCTAATCAAACCCTAAACCCTTTCCCTTGCTTCTCATTCGAAGGCGACAAGACAAAAGACACCCTAGAGGGGCCGAGTGAACCCTTTTGGGGGACCGGGTATCCTAAAGCGGGACGGGAAAGGGTTTAGGGTTTGATTAGGCGGACCGCTACCATGGATCCCCCTAATCCAACCCTAAACCCTTTCCCTTGCTTCAAATTTGAAGGTGGCAAGACAAAAAGACACCCTAGAGGGGCCAAGTGAACCCTTTTTTGGGGGGCCGGGTATCCTAAAACGGGACGAGAAAGGGTTTAGGGTTTGATTAGACGGACCGCAACCGCGGATCCTCCTAATCAAACCCTAAACCCTTTCCCTTGCTTCTCATTTGAAGGCGGCAAGACAAAAAGACACCCTAGAGGGGCCGAGTGAACCCTTTTTTGGGGGGTCGGGTATCCTAAAACGGGACGGGAAAGGGTTTAGTGTTTGATTAGGCGGACCGCTACCACGGATCCCCTTAATCAAACCCTAAAACCTTTCCCTTGCTTCTCATTCGATGGCGGCAAGACAAAAAGACACCCTAGAGGGGCCGAGTGAACCCTTTTTGGGGGGACCGGGTATCCTAAAGCGGCACGGGAAAGGGTTTAGGGTGTTATTAGGCGGACCGCTACCACGGATCCCCCTAATCCAACCCTAAACCCTTTCCCTTGCTTCTCATTTGAAGGCGGCAAGACAAAAAGACACCCTAGAGGGGCGGAGTGAACCCTTTTGGGGGACCGGGTATCGTAAACGGGACGGGGAAAGGGTTTAGGGTTTTATTAGGCGGACCGCTACCGCGGATCCCCCTAATCAAACCCTAAAACCTTTCCCTTGCTTCTCATTTGAAGGCGGCAAGACAAAAAGACACCCTAGAGGGGCCGAGTGAACCCTTTTTTAAAGGGTCAGGTATCCTAAAACGGGACGGGAAAGGGTTTAGGGTTTGATTAGGCGGACCGCTACCGCGGATCCCCCTAATCAAACCCTAAACCCTTTCCCTTGCTTCTCATTCAAAGGCGGCAAGACAAAAAGACACCCTAGAGGGGCCGAGTGAACCATTTTTTGGGGGGCCGCGTATCCTAAAACGGGACGGGAAAGGGTTTAGGGTTTGATTAGCGGACCGCTACTGCGGATCCCCCTAATCAAACCCTAAACCCTTTCCCTTGCTTTTCATTCGAAGGCGGCAAGACAAAAAGATACGCTAGAGGGGCCGAGTGAACCCTTTTTGGGGGGACCGGATATCCTAAAGCGGGACGGGAAAGGGTTTAGGGTTTAATTAGGCGGACCGCTACCACGGATCCCCCTAATCCCACCCTAAACCCTTTCCCTTGCTTCTCATTTGAAGGCGACAAGACAAAAAGACACCCTAGAGGGGCCGAGTGAACCATTTTTGAAGGGTCGGGTACCTTAAAAACGGGACGGGAAAGGGTTTAGGGTTTGATTAGGCGGACCGCTACCGCGGATCCCCCTAATCAAACCCTAATCCCTTACCCTTGCTTCTCATTTGAAGGCGGCAAGACAAAAAGATACCCTAGAGGGCCGACTGAACCCTTTTTTGGAGGGCTGGGTATCCTAAAACAGGAGGGGAAAGGGTTTAGGGTTTGATTAGGCGGACCGCTACCGCGGATCCCCCTAATAAAATCCTCAACCCTTTCCCTTGCTTCTCATTTGAAGGCGGCAAGACAAAAAGACACCCTAGAGGGGCCGAGTGAACCTTTTTTGGGGGGACCGAGTATCCTAGCAGACGGGAAAAGGGTTTAGGGTTTGATTAGGCGGACCGCTACCACGGATCCGCCTAATCCAACCCTAAACCCTTTCCCTTGCTTCTCATTTGAAGGCGGCAAGACAAAAAGACACCCTAGAGGGGCCGAGTGAACCATTTTTTGAAGGGTCGGGTACCTTAAAACGGGACGGGAAAGGGTTTAGGGTTTGATTAGGCGGACCGCCACCGCGGATCCCCTAATCAAACCCTAATCCCTTTCCCTTGCTTCTCATTTGAAGGCGGCAAGACAAAAAGATACCCTAGAGGGCCGAGTGAACCCTTTTTTGGAGGGTCAATATCCTAAAACAGAGGGGAAAGGGTTTAGGGTTTGATTAGGCGGAACGCTACCGCGGATCCCCCTAATCAAACCCTAAACCCTTAGCCTTGCTTCTCATTCGAAGGCGGCTTGACAAAAAGACACCCTAGAGGGGACGAGTGAACCCTTTTTTGGAGGGGACCGGGTATCCTAAAGCGGGACGGGAAAGGGTTAAGGGTTTGATTAGAATCCCGCTAATCAAACCCTAAACCCTTTCCCTTGCTTCTCATTCGAAGGCGACAAGACAAAAAGACACCCTAGAGGGGCCGAGTGAACCCGTTTTGGGGGGACCGGGTATCCTAAAGCGGGACGGGAAAGGGTTTAGGGTTTGATTAGGCGGACCGCTACCACGGATCCCCCTAATCCCACACTAAACCCTTTCCCTTGCTTCTCATTTGAAGGCGACAAGACAAAAAGACACCCTAGAGGGGCCGAGTGAACCATTTTTTGAAGGGTCGGGTACCTTAAAACGGGACGGGAAAGGGTTTAGGGCTTGATTAGGCGGACCGCTACCGCGGATCCCCCTAATCAAACCCTAATCCCTTTCCCTTGCTTCTCATTTGAAGGCGGCAAGACAAAAAGATACCCTAGAGGGCCGAGTGAACCCTTTTTTGGAGGGCTGGGTATCCTAAAACAGGAGGGGAAAGGGTTTAGGGTTTGATTAGGAGGACCGCTACCGCGGATCCCCCTAATAAAATCCTCAACCCTTTCCCTTGCTTCTCATTTGAAGGCGGCAAGACAAAAAGACACCCTAGAGGGGCCGAGTGAACCCTTTTGGGGGACCGAGTATCCTAGCAGACGACGGGAAAGGGTTTAGGGTTTGATTAGGCGGACCGCTACCACAGATCCGCCTAATCCAACCCTAAACCCTTTCCCTTGCTTCTCATTTGAAGGCGGCAAGACAAAAAGACACCCTAGAGGGGCCGAGTGAACCATTTTTTGAAGGGTCGGGTACCTTAAAACGGGACGGGAAAGGGTTTAGGGTTTGATTAGGCGGACCGCTACCGCGTATCCCCCTAATCAAACCCTAATCCCTTTCCCTTGCTTCTCATTTGAAGGCGGCAAGACAAAAAGATACCCTAGAGGGCCGAGTGAACCCTTTTTGGGGGGACCGGGTATCCTAAAACAGGAGGGGAAAGGGTTTAGGGTTTGATTAGGGAACGCCACCGCGGATCCCCCTAATCAAACCTTAAACCCTTAGCCTTGCTTCTCATTCGAAGGCGGCTTGACAAAAAGACACCCTAGAGGGGACGAGTGAACCCTTTTTTGGAGGGGACCGGGTATCCTAAAGCGGGACGGGAAAGGGTTAAGGGTTTGATTAGGATCCCGCTAATCAAACCCTACACCCTTTCCCTTGCTTCTCATTCGAAGGCGACAAGACAAAAGACACCCTAGAGGGGCCGAGTGAACCCGTTTTGGGGGGACCGGGTATCCTAAAGCGGGACGGGAAAGGGTTTAGGGTTTGATTAGGCGGACCGCTACCATGGATCCCCCTAATCCAACCCTAAACCCTTTCCCTTGCTTCAAATTTGAAGGCGGCAAGACAAAAAGACACCCTAGAGGGGCGGAGTGAACCCTTTTTGGGGGGACCGGGTATCCTAAAACGGGACGGGAAAGGGTTTAGGGTTTGATTAGGCGGACAGCTACCGCGGATCCCCCTAATCATGCCCTAAACCCTTTCCCTTGCTTCTCATTTGAAGGCGGCAAGACAAAAAGACACCCTAGATTGGCCAAGTGAACCCTTTTTTGGGGGGCCGGGTATCCTAAAACGGGACGGGAAAGGGTTTAGGGTTTGATTAGACGGACCGCAACCGCGGATCCTCCTAATCAAACCCTAAACCCTTTCCCTTGCTTCTCATTTGAAGGCGGCAAGACAAAAAGACACCCTAGAGGGGCCGAGTGAACCCTTTTTTGGGGGGTCGGGTATCCTAAAACGGGACGGGAAAGGGTTTAGTGTTTGATTAGGCGGACCGCTACCGCGGATCCCCTTAATCAAACCCTAAAACCTTTCCCTTGCTTCTCATTCGATGGCGGCAAGACAAAAACACACCCTAGAGGGGCCGAGTGAACCCTTTTTTAAAGGGTCAGGTATCCTAAAACGGGACGGGAAAGGGTTTAGGGTTTGATTAGGCGGACCGCTACCGCGGATCCCCCTAATCAAACCCTAAACCCTTTCCCTTGCTTCTCATTCTAAGGCGGCAAGACAAAAAGACACACTAGAGCGGCCGAGTGAACCCTTTTGGGAGGGCCGCTTATCCTATAACGGGACGGGAAAGGGTTTATGGTTTGATTAGGCGGACCGCTACTGCGGATCCTCCTAATCAAACCCTAAACCGTTTCCCTTGCTTCTCATTCGAAGGCGACAAGACAAAAAGATACCCTAGAGGGGCCGAGTGAACCCTTTTAAGGGGGGACCGGGTATCCTAAAGCGGGACGGGAAAGGGTTTAGGGTTTGATTAGGCGGACCGCTACCATGGTCCCCCTAATCCAACCCTAAACCCTTTCCCTTGCTTCTCATTTGAAGGCGGCAAGACAAAAAGACACCCTAGAGGGGCGGAGTGAACCCTTTTTGGGGGGACCGGGTATCGTAAAACGGGACGGGAAAGGGTTTAGGGTTTGATTAGGCGGACCGCTACCGCGGATCCCCCTAATAAAATCCTCAACCCTTTCCCTTGCTTCTCATTTGAAGGCGGCAAGACAAAAAGACACCCTAGAGGGGCCGAGTGAACCCTTTTTGGGGGGACCGAGTATCCTAAAGCAGGACGGGAAAGGGTTTAGGGTTTGATTAGGCGGACCGCTACCACGGATCCGCCTAATCCAACCCTAAACGCTTTCCCTTGCTTCTCATTTGAAAGCGGCAAGACAAAAAGACATCCTAGAGGGGCCGAGTGAACCATTTTTTGAAGGGTCGGGTACCTTAAAACGGGACGGGAAAGGGTTTAGGGTTTGATTAGGCGGACCGCTACCGCGGATCCCCCTAATCAAACCCTAAACCCTTTCCCTTGCTTCTCATTCTAAGGCGGCAAGACAAAAAGACACACTAGAGCGGCCGAGTGAACCCTTTTTGGGAGGGCCGCTTATCCTATAACGGGACGGGAAAGGGTTTATGGTTTGATTAGGCGGACCGCTACTGCGGATCCCCCTAATCAAACCCTAAACCGTTTCCCTTGCTTCTCATTCGAAGGCGACACGACAAAAAGATACCCTAGAGGGGCCGAGTGAACCCTTTTTGGGGGGACCGGGTATCCTAAAGCGGGACGGGAAAGGGTTTAGGGTTTGATTAGGCGGACCGCTACCATGGATCCCCCTAATCCAACCCTAAACCCTTTCCCTTGCTTCTCATTTGAAGGCGGCAAGACAAAAAGACACCCTAGAGGGGCGGAGTGAACCCTTTTTGGGGGGACCGGGTATCGTAAAACGGGACGGAAAGGGTTTAGGGTTTGATTAGGCGGACCGCTACCGCGGATCCCCCTAATAAAATCCTCAACCCTTTCCCTTGCTTCTCATTTGAAGGCGGCAAGACAAAAAGACACCCTAGAGGGGCCGAGTGAACCCTTTTTGGGGGGACCGAGTATCCTAAAGCAGGACGAGAAAGGGTTTAGGGTTTGATTAGGCGGACCGCTACCACGGATCCGCCTAATCCAACCCTAAACCCTTTCCCTTGCTTCTCATTTGAAAGCGGCAAGACAAAAAGACACCCTAGAGGGGCCGAGTGAACCATTTTTTGAAGGGTCGGGTACCTTAAAACGGGACGGGAAAGGGTTTAGGGTTTGATTAGGCGGACCGCTACCGCGGATCCCCCTAATCAAACCCTAATCCCTTTCCCTTGCTTCTCATTTGAAGGCGGCAAGACAAAAAGATACCCTAGAGGGCCGAGTGAACCCTTTTTTGGAGGGCTGGGTATCCTAAAACAGGAGGGGAAAGGGTTTAGGGTTTGATTAGGCGGAACGCTACCGCGGATCCCCCTAATCAAACCCTAAACCCTTAGCCTTGCTTCTCATTCGAAGGCGGCTTGACAAAAAGACACCCTAGAGGGGACGAGTGAACCCTTTTTTGGAGGGGACCGGGTATCCTAAAGCGGGACGGGAAAGGGTTAAGGGTTTGATTAGAATCCCGCTAATCAAACCCTAAACCCTTTCCCTTGCTTCTCATTCGAAGGCGACAAGACAAAAAGACACCCTAGAGGGGCCGAGTGAACCCATTTTGGGGGGACCGGGTATCCTAAAGCGGGACGGGAAAGGGTTTAGGGTTTGATTAGGCGGACCGCTACCACGGATCCCCCTAATCCCACCCTAAACCCTTTCCCTTGCTTCTCATTTGAAGGCGACAAGACAAAAAGACACCCTAGAGGGGCCGAGTGAACAATTTTTTGAAGGGTCGGGTACCTTAAAACGGGACGGGAAAGGGTTTAAGGCTTGATTAGGCGGACCGCTACCGCGGATCCCCCTAATCAAACCCTAATCCCTTTCCCTTGCTTCTCATTTGAAGGCGGCAAGACAAAAAGATACCCTAGAGGGCCGAGTGAACCCTTTTTTGGAGGGCTGGGTATCCTAAAACAGGAGGGGAAAGGGTTTAGGGTTTGATTAGGAGGACCGCTACCGCGGATCCCCCTAATAAAATCCTCAACCCTTTCCCTTGCTTCTCATTTGAAGGCGGCAAGACAAAAAGACACCCTAGAGGGGCCGAGTGAACCCTTTTTGGGGGGACCGAGTATCCTAAAGCAGGACGGGAAAGGGTTTAGGGTTTGATTAGACGGACCGCTACCACAGATCCGCCTAATCCAACCCTAAACCCTTTCCCTTGCTTCTCATTTGAAGGCGGCAAGACAAAAAGACACCCTAGAGGGGCCGAGTGAACCATTTTTTGAAGGGTCGGGTACCTTAAAACGGGACGGGAAAGGGTTTAGGGTTTGATTAGGCGGACCGCTACCGCGTATCCCCCTAATCAAACCCTAATCCCTTTCCCTTGCTTCTCATTTGAAGGCGGCAAGACAAAAAGATACCCTAGAGGGCCGAGTGAACCCTTTTTGGAGGGTCAAGGGTATCCTAAAACAGGAGGGGAAAGGGTTTAGGGTTTGATTAGGCGGAACGCTACCGCGGATCCCCCTAATCAAACCTTAAACCCTTAGCCTTGCTTCTCATTCGAAGGCGGCTTGACAAAAAGACACCCTAGAGGGGACGAGTGAACCCTTTTTTGGAGGGGACCGGGTATCCTAAAGCGGGACGGGAAAGGGTTAAGGGTTTGATTAGGATCCCGCTAATCAAACCCTAAACCCTTTCCCTTGCTTCTCATTCGAAGGCGACAAGACAAAAAGACACCCTAGAGGGGCCGAGTGAACCCTTTTTGGGGGGACCGGGTATCCTAAAGCGGGACGGGAAAGGGTTTAGGGTTTGATTAGGCGGACCGCTACCATGGATCCCCCTAATCCAACCCTAAACCCTTTCCCTTGCTTAAAATTTGAAGGCGGCAAGACAAAAAGACACCCTAGAGGGGCGGAGTGAACCCTTTTTGGGGGGACCGGGTATCCTAAAACGGGACGGGAAAGGGTTTAGGGTTTGATTAGGCGGACAGCTACCGCGGATCCCCCTAATCATGCCCTAAACCCTTTCCCTTGCTTCTCATTTGAAGGCGGCAAGACAAAAAGACACCCTAGATTGGCCAAGTGAACCCTTTTTTGGGGGGCCGGGTATCCTAAAACGGGACGGGAAAGGGTTTAGGGTTTGATTAGACGGACCGCAACCGCGGATCCTCCTAATCAAACCCTAAACCCTTTCCCTTGCTTCTCATTTGAAGGCGGCAAGACAAAAAGACACCCTAGAGGGGCCGAGTGAACCCTTTTTGGGGGGTCGGGTATCCTAAAACGGGACGGGAAAGGGTTTAGTGTTTGATTAGGCGGACCGCTACCGCGGATCCCCTTAATCAAACCCTAAAACCTTTCCCTTACTTCTCATTCGATGGCGGCAAGACAAAAACACACCCTAGAGGGGCCGAGTGAACCCTTTTTTAAAGGGTCAGGTATCCTAAAACGGGACGGGAAAGGGTTTAGGGTTTGATTAGGCGGACCGCTACCGCGGATCCCCCTAATCAAACCCTAAACCCTTTCCCTTGCTTCTCATTCTAAGGCGGCAAGACAAAAAGACACACTAGAGCGGCCGAGTGAACCCTTTTGGGAGGGCCGCTTATCCTATAACGGGACGGGAAAGGGTTTATGGTTTGATTAGGCGGACCGCTACTGCGGATCCTCCTAATCAAACCCTAAACCGTTTCCCTTGCTTCTCATTCGAAGGCGACAAGACAAAAAGATACCCTAGAGGGGCCGAGTGAACCCTTTTTGGGGGGACCGGGTATCCTAAAGCGGGACGGGAAAGGGTTTAGGGTTTGATTAGGCGGACCGCTACCATGGTCCCCCTAATCCAACCCTAAACCCTTTCCCTTGCTTCTCATTTGAAGGCGGCAAGACAAAAAGACACCCTAGAGGGGCGGAGTGAACCCTTTTTGGGGGGACCGGGTATCGTAAAACGGGACGGGAAAGGGTTTAGGGTTTGATTAGGCGGACCGCTACCGCGGATCCCCCTAATAAAATCCTCAACCCTTTCCCTTGCTTCTCATTTGAAGGCGGCAAGACAAAAAGACACCCTAGAGGGGCCGAGTGAACCCTTTTTGGGGGGACCGAGTATCCTAAAGCAGGACGGGAAAGGGTTTAGGGTTTGATTAGGCGGACCGCTATCACGGATCCGCCTAATCCAACCCTAAACGCTTTCCCTTGCTTCTCATTTGAAAGCGGCAAGACAAAAAGACACCCTAGAGGGGCCGAGTGAACCATTTTTTGAAGGGTCGGGTACCTTAAAACGGGACGGGAAAGGGCTTAGGGTTTGATTAGGCGGACCGCTACCGCGGATCCCCCTAATCAAACCCTAAACCCTTTCCCTTGCTTCTCATTCTAAGGCGGCAAGACAAAAAGACACACTAGAGCGGCCGAGTGAACCCTTTTTGGGAGGGCCGCTTATCCTATAACGGGACGGAAAGGGTTTATGGTTTGATTAGGCGGACCGCTATCTGCGGATCCCTAATCAAACCCTAAACCCTTTCCCTTGCTTCTCATTCGAAGGCGACAAGGCAAAAAGATACCCTAGAGGGGCCGAGTGAACCCTTTTTGGGGGGACCGGGTATCCTAAAGCGGGACGGGAAAGGGTTTAGGGTTTGATTAGGCGGACCGCTACCATGGATCCCCCTAATCCAACCCTAAACCCTTTCCCTTGCTTCTCATTTGAAGGCGGCAAGACAAAAAGACACCCTAGAGGGGCGGAGTGAACCCTTTTTGGGGGGACCGGGTATCGTAAAACGGGACGGGAAAGGGTTTAGGGTTTGATTAGGCGGACCGCTACCGCGGATCCCCCTAATAAAATCCTCAACCCTTTCCCTTGCTTCTCATTTGAAGGCGGCAAGACAAAAAGACACCCTAGAGGGGCCGAGTGAACCCTTTTTGGGGGGACCGAGTATCCTAAAGCAGGACGAGAAAGGGTTTAGGGTTTGATTAGGCGGACCGCTACCACGGATCCGCCTAATCCAACCCTAAACCCTTTCCCTTGCTTCTCATTTGAAAGCGGCAAGACAAAAAGACACCCTAGAGGGGCCGAGTGAACCATTTTTTGAAGGGTCGGGTACCTTAAAACGGGACGGGAAAGGGTTTAGGGTTTGATTAGGCGGACCGCTACCGCGGATCCCCCTAATCAAACCCTAATCCCTTTCCCTTGCTTCTCATTTGAAGGCGGCAAGACAAAAAGACACCCTAGAGGGGCCGAGTGAACCCTTTTTTGGGGGGTCGGGTATCCTAAAACGGGACGGGAAAGGGTTTAGTGTTTGATTAGGCGGACCGCTACCGCGGAACTCCTTAATCAAACCCTAAAACCTTTCCCTTGCTTCTCATTCGATGGCGGCAAGACAAAAAGACACCCTAGAGGGGCCGAGTGAACCCTTTTTGGGGGGACCGGGTATCCTAAAGCGGCACAAGAAAGGGTTTAGGGTGTTATTAGGCGGACCGCTACCACGGATCCCCCTAATCCAACCCTAAACCCTTTCCCTTGCTTCTCATTTGAAGGCAGCAAGACAAAAAGACACCCTAGAGGGGCGGAGTGAACCCTTTTTGGGGGGACCGGGTATCGTAAAACGGGACGGGAAAGGGTTTAGGGTTTTATTAGGCAGACCGCTACCGCGGATCCCCCTAATAAAACCCTAAACCCTTTCCCTTGCTTCTCATTTGAAGGCGGCAAGACAAAAAGACACCCTAGAGGGGTCGAGTGAACCCTTTTTTAAAGGGTCAGGTATCCTAAAACGGGACGGGAAAGGGTTTAGGGTTTGATTAGGCGGACCGCTACCGTGGATCCCCCTAATCAAACCCTAAACCCTTTCCCTTGCTTCTCATTCTAAGGCGGCAAGACAAAAAGACACACTAGAGCGGCCGAGTGAACCCTTTTTGGGAGGGCCGCTTATCCTATAACGGGACGGAAAGGGTTTATGGTTTGATTAGGCGGACCGCTACTACGGATCCCCCTAATCAAACCCTAAACCGTTTCCCTTGCTTCTCATTCGAAGGCGACAAGACAAAAAGATACCCTAGAGGGGCCGAGTGAACCCATTTTGGGGGGACCGGGTATCCTAAAGCGGGACGGGAAAGGGTTTAGGGTTTGATTAGGCGGACCGCTACCATGGATCCCCCTAATCCAACCCTAAACCCTTTCCCTTGCTTCTCATTTGAAGGCGGCAAGACAAAAAGACACCCTAGAGGGGCGGAGTGAACCCTTTTTGGGGGGACCGGGTATCGTAAAACGGGACGGGAAAGGGTTTAGGGTTTGATTAGGCGGACCGCTACCGCGGATCCCCCTAATAAAATCCTCAACCCTTTCCCTTGCTTCTCATTTGAAGGCGGCAAGACAAAAAGACACCCTAGAGGGGCCGAGTGAACCCTTTTTGGGGGGACCGAGTATCCTAAAGCAGGACGGGAAAGGGTTTAGGGTTTGATTAGGCGGACTGCTACCGCGGATCCCCCTAATCATGCCCTAAACCCTTTCCCTTGCTTCTCATTTGAAGGCGGCAAGACAAAAAGACACCCTAGTGGGGCCAAGTGAACCCTTTTTTGGGGGGCCGGGTATCCTAAAACGGGACGGGAAAGGGTTTAGGGTTTGATTAGACGGACCGCAACCGCGGATCCTCCTAATCAAACCCTAAACCCTTTCCCTTGCTTCTCATTTGAAGGCGGCAAGACAAAAAGACACCCTAGAGGGGCCGAGTGAACCCTTTTTTGGGGGGTCGGGTATCCTAAAACGGGACGGGAAAGGGTTTAGTGTTTGATTAGGCGAACCGCTACCGCGGATCCCCTTAATCAAACCCTAAAACCTTTCCCTTGCTTCTCATTCGATGGCGGCAAGACAAAAAGACACCCTAGAGGGGCCGAGTGAACCCTTTTTGGGGGGACCGGGTATCCTAAAGCGGCACAAGAAAGGGTTTAGGGTGTTATTAGGCGGACCGCTACCACGGATCCCCCTAATCCAACCCTAAACCCTTTCCCTTGCTTCTCATTTGAAGGCGGCAAGACAAAAAGACACCCTAGAGGGGCGGAGTGAACCCTTTTTGGGGGGACCGGGTATCGTAAAACGGGACGGGAAAGGGTTTAGGGTTTTATTAGGCGGACCGCTACCGCGGATCCCCCTAATCAAACCCTAAACCCTTTCCCTTGCTTCTCATTTGAAGGCGGCAAGACAAAAAGACACCCTAGAGGGGCCGAGTGAACCCTTTTTTAAAGGGTCAGGTATCCTAAAACGGGACGGGAAAGGGTTTAGGGTTTGATTAGGCGGACCGCTACCGTGGATCCCCCTAATCAAACCCTAAACCCTTTCCCTTGCTTCTCATTCTAAGGCGGCAAGACAAAAAGACACACTAGAGCGGCCGAGTGAACCCTTTTTGGGAGGGCCGCTTATCCTATAACGGGACGGGAAAGGGTTTATGGTTTGATTAGGCGGACCGCTACTACGGATCCCCCTAATCAAACCCTAAACCGTTTCCCTTGCTTCTCATTCGAAGGCGACAAGACAAAAAGATACCCTAGAGGGGCCGAGTGAACCCTTTTTGGGGGGACCGGGTATCCTAAAGCGGGACGGGAAAGGGTTTAGGGTTTGATTAGGCGGACCGCTACCACGGATCCCCCTAATCCAACCCTAAACCCTTTCCCTTGCTTCTCATTTGAAGGCGGCAAGACAAAAAGACACCCTAGAGGGGCGGAGTGAACCCTTTTGGGGGACCGGTATCGTAAACGGACGGGAAAGGGTTTAGGGTTTGATTAGGCGGACCGCTACCGCGGATCCCCCTAATAAAATCCTCAACCCTTTCCCTTGCTTCTCATTTAAAGGCGGCAAGACAAAAAGACACCCTAGAGGGGCCGAGTGAACCCTTTTGGGGGACCGGGTATCCTAAAACGCGACGGGAAAGGGTTTAGGGTTTGATTAGGCGGACTGCTACCGCGGATCCCCCTAATCATGCCCTAAACCCTTTCCCTTGCTTCTCATTTGAAGGCGGCAAGACAAAAAGACACCCTAGTGGGGCCAAGTGAACCCTTTTTTGGGGGGCCGGGTATCCTAAAACGGGACGGGAAAGGGTTTAGGGTTTGATTAGACGGACCGCAACCGCGGATCCTCCTAATCAAACCCTAAACCCTTTCCCTTGCTTCTCATTTGAAGGCGGCACGACAAAAAGACACCCTAGAGGGGCCGAGTGAACCCTTTTTTGGGGGGTCGGGTATCCTAAAACGGGACGGGAAAGGGTTTAGTGTTTGATTAGGCGGACCGCTACCGTGGATCCCCTTAATCAAACCCTAAAACCTTTCCCTTGCTTCTCATTCGATGGCGGCAAGACAAAAAGACACCCTAGAGGGGCCGAGTGAACCCTTTTTGGGGGGACCGGGTATCCTAAAGCGGCACAAGAAAGGGTTTAGGGTGTTATTACGCGGACCGCTACCACGGATCCCCCTAATCCAACCCTAAACCCTTTCCCTTGCTTCTCATTTGAAGGCGGCAAGACAAAAAGACACCCTAGAGGGGCGGAGTGAACCCTTTTTGGGGGACCGGGTATCCTAAAACGGGACCGGAAAGGGTTTAGGGTTTTATTAGGCGGACCGCTACCGCGGATCCCCCTAATCAAACCCTAAACCCTTTCCCTTGCTTCTCATTTGAAGGCGGCAAGACAAAAAGACACCCTAGAGGGGCCGAGTGAACCCTTTTTTAAAGGGTCAGGTATCCTAAAACGGGACGGGAAAGGGTTTACGGTTTGATTAGGCGGACCGCTACCATGGATCCCCCTAATCCAACCCTAAACCCTTTCCCTTGCTTCTCATTTGAAGGCGGCAAGACAAAAAGACACCCTAGAGGGGCGGAGTGAACCCTTTTTGGGGGGACCGGGTATCGTAAAACGGGACGGGAAAGGGGTTAGGGTTTGATTAGGCGGACCGCTACCGCGGATCCCCCTAATAAAATCCTCAACCCTTTCCCTTGCATCTCATTTGAAGGCGGCAAGACAAAAAGACACCCTAGAGGGGCCGAGTGAACCCTTTTTGGGGGGGACCGAGTATCCTAAAGCAGGACGGGAAAGGGTTAAGGGTTTGATTAGGCGGACCGCTACCACGGATCTGCCTAATCCAACCCTAAACCCTTTCCCTTGCTTCTCATTTGAAAGCGGCAAGACAAAAAGACACCCTAGAGGGGCCGAGTGAACCATTTTTTGAAGGGTCGGGTACCTTAAAACGGGACGGGAAAGGGTTTAGGGTTTGATTAGGCGGACCGCTACCGCGGATCCCCCTAATCAAACCCTAATCCCTTTCCCTTGCTTCTCATTTGAAGGCGGCAAGACAAAAAGATACCCTAGAGGGCCGAGTGAACCCTTTTTGGAGGGTCAAGGTATCCTAAAACAGGAGGGGAAAGGGTTTAGGGTTTGATTAGGCGGAACGCTACCGCGGATCCCCCTAATCAAACCCTAAACCCTTAGCCTTATTTCTCATTCGAAGGCGGCTTGACAAAAAGACACCCTAGAGGGGCCGAGTGAACCCGTTCCGGGTATCCTAAAGCGGGACGGGAAAGGGTTTAGGGTTTAATTAGGCGGACCGCTACCATGGATCCCCCTAATCCAACCCTAAACCCTTTCCCTTGCTTCAAATTTGAAGTCCGCAAGACAAAAAGACACCCTAGAGGGGCGGAGTGAACCCTTTTTGGGGGGACCGGGTATCCTAAAACGGGACGGGAAAGGGTTTAGGGTTTGATTAGGCGGACTGCTACCGCGGATCCCCCTAATCATGCCCTAAACCCTTTCCCTTGCTTCTCATTTGAAGGCGGCAAGACAAAAAGACACCCTAGAGGGGCCAAGTGAACCCTTTTTTGGGGGGCCGGGTATCCTAAAACGGGACGGGAAAGGGTTTAGGGTTTGATTAGACGGACCGCAACCGCGGATCCTCCTAATCAAACCCTAAACCCTTTCCCTTGCTTCTCATTTGAAGGCGGCAAGACAAAAAGACACCCTAGAGGGGCCGAGTGAACCCTTTTTTGGGGGGTCGGGTATCCTAAAACGGGACGGGAAAGGGTTTAGTGTTTGATTAGGCGGACCGCTACCGCGGATCCCCTTAATCAAACCCTAAAACCTTTCCCTTGCTTCTCATTCGATGACGGCAAGACAAAAAGACACCCTAGAGTGGCCGAGTGAACCCTTTTTGGGGGGACCGAGTATCCTAAAGCGGCACAAGAAAGGGTTTAGGGTGTTATTAGGCGGACCGCTACCACGAATCCCCCTAATCCAACCCTAAACCCTTTCCCTTGCTTCTCATTTGAAGGCGGCAAGACAAAAAGACACCCTAGAGGGGCGGAGTGAACCCTTTTTGGGGGGACCGGGTATCGTAAAACGGGACGGGAAAGGGTTTAGGGTTTTATTAGGCGGACCGCTACCGCGGATCCCCCTAATCAAACCCTAAACCCTTTCCCTTGCTTCTCATTTGAAGGCGGCAAGACAAAAAGACACCCTTGAGGTGCCGAGTGAACCCTTTTTTAAAGGGTCAGGTATCCTAAAACGGGACGGGAAAGGGTTTAGGGTTTGATTAGGCGGACCGCTACCGCGGATCCCCCTAATCAAACCCTAAACCCTTTCCCTTGCTTCTCATTCGAAGGCGGCAAGACAAAAAGACACCCTAGAGGGGCCGAGTGAACCTTTTTTTGGGGGGCCGCGTATCCTAAAACGGGACGGGAAAGGGTTTAGGGTTTGATTAGCGGACCGCTCATCGCGGATCCCCTAATCAAACCCTAAACCCTTTCCCTTGCTTTTCATTCGAAGGCGGCAAGACAAAAAGATACCCTAGAGGGGCCGAGTGAACCCTTTTTGGGGGGACCGGATATCCTAATGCGGGACGGGAAAGGGTTTAGGGTTTGATTAGGCGGACCGCTACCACGGATCCCCTAATCCAACCCTAAACCCTTTTCCTTGCTTCTCATTTGAAGGCGACAAGACAAAAAGACACCCTAGAGGGGCTGAGTGAACCCTTTTGGGGGACCGGTATCGTAAAACGGGACGGGGAAAGGGTTTAGGGTTTGATTAGGCGGACCGCTACCGCGGATCCCCCTAATCAAACCCTAAACCCGTTCCCTTACTTCTCATTTAAAGGCAGCAAGACAAAAAGACACCCTAGAGGGGCCGAGTGACCCCTTTTTTGAGGGGCCGGGTATCCTAAAACGGGACGGGAAAGGGTTTAGGGTTTGATTAGGCGGACCGCTACCGCGGATCCCCCTAATCAAACCCTAAACCCTTTCCCTTGCTTCTCATTTGAAGGCGACAAGACAAAAAGACACCCTAGAGGGGCCGAGTGAACCCTTTTTTAAAGGGTCAGGTATCCTAAAACGGGACGGGAAAGGGTTTAGGGTTTGATTAGGTGGACCGCTACCGCGGATCCCCCTAATCAAACCCTAAACCCTTTCCCTTGCTTCTCATTCGAAGGCGGCAAGACAAAAAGACACACTAGAGCGGCCGAGTGAACCCTTTTTTGGGGGGCCGCTTATCCTATAACGGGACGGGAAAGGGTTTAGTGTTTGATTAGGCGGACCGCTACCGCGGATCCCCTTAATCAAACCCTAAAACCTTTCCCTTGCTTCTCATTCGATGGCGGCAAGACAAAAAGACACCCTAGAGGGGCCGAGTGAACCCTTTTTGGGGGGACCGGGTATCCTAAAGCGGCACAAGAAAGGGTTTAGGGTGTTATTAGGCGGACCGCTACCACGGATCCCCCTAATCAAACCCTAAACCCTTTCCCTTGCTTCTCATTTGAAGGCGGCAAGACAAAAAGACAACCTAGAGGGGCGGAGTGAACCCTTTTTGGGGGGACCGGGTATCGTAAAACGGGACGGGAAAGGGTTTAAGGTTTGATTAGGCGGACCGCTACCGCGGATCCCCCTAATCAAACCCTAAACCCTTTCCCTTGCTTCTCATTTAAAGGCAGCAAGACAAAAAGACACCCTAGAGGGGCCGAGTGAACCCTTTTTTAAAGGGTCAGGTATCCTAAAACGGGACGGGAAAGGGTTTAGGGTTTGATTAGGTGGACCGCTACCGCGGATCCCCCTAATCAAACCCTAAACCCTTTCCCTTGCTTCTCATTTGAAGGCGACAAGACAAAAAGACACCCTAGAGGGGCCGAGTGAACCCTTTTTTAAAGGGTCAGGTATCCTAAAACGGGACGGGAAAGGGTTTAGGGTTTGATTAGGTGGACCGCTACCGCGGATCCCCCTAATCATACCCTAAACCCTTTCCCTTGCTTCTCATTCGAAGGCGGCAAGACAAAAAGACACACTAGAGCGGCCGAGTGAACCCTTTTTTGGGGGGCCGCTTATCCTATAACGGGACGGGAAAGGGTTTAGTGTTTGATTAGGCGGACCGCTACCGCGGATCCCCTTAATCAAACCCTAAAACCTTTCCCTTGCTTCTCATTCGATGGCGGCAAGACAAAAAGACACCGTAGAGGGGCCGAGTGAACCCTTTTTGGGGGGACCGGTTATCCTAAAGCGGCACAAGAAAGGGTTTAGGGTGTTATTAGGCGGACCGCTACCACGGATCCCCCTAATCCAACCCTAAACCCTTTCCCTTGCTTCTCATTTGAAGGCGGCAAGACAAAAAGACAACCTAGAGGGGCGGAGTGAACCCTTTTTGGGGGGACCGGGTATCGTAAAACGGGACGGGAAAGGGTTTAAGGTTTGATTAGGCGGACCGCTACCGCGGATCCCCCTAATCAAACCCTAAACCCTTTCCCTTGCTTCTCATTTAAAGGCGGCAAGACAAAAAGACACCCTAGAGGGGCCGAGTGAACCCTTTTTTAAAGGGTCAGGTATCCTAAAACGGGACGGGAAAGGGTTTAGGGTTTGATTAGGTGGACCGCTACCGCGGATCCCCTAATCAAACCCTAAACCCTTTCCTTGCTTCTCATTTGAAGGCGGCAAGACAAAAAGACACCCTAGAGGGGCCGAGTGAACCCTTTTTTAAAGGGTCAGGTATCCTAAAACGGGACGGGAAAGGGTTTAGGGTTTGATTAGGTGGACCGCTACCGCGGATCCCCCTAATCAAACCCTTAACCCTTTCCCTTGCTTCTCATTCTAAGGCGGCAAGACAAAAAGACACACTAGAGCGGCCGAGTGAACCCTTTTTGGGGGGGCCGCTTATCCTATAACGGGACGGGAAAGGGTTTATGGTTTGATTAGGCGGACCGCTCTGCGGATCCCCTAATCAAACCCTAAACCATTTTCCTTGCTTCTCATTCGAAGGCGACAAGACAAAAAGATACCCTAGAGGGGCCGAGTGAACCCTTTTTGGGGGGACCGGGTATCCTAAAGCGGGACGGGAAAGGGTTTAGGGTTTGATTAGGCGGACCGCTACCACGGATCCCCCTAATCCAACCCTAAACCCTTTCCCTTGCTTCTCATTTGAAGGCGGCAAGACAGAAAGACACCCTAGAGGGGCGGAGTGAACCCTTTTTGGGGGGACCGGGTATCGTAAAACGGGACGGGAAAGGGTTTAAGGTTTGATTAGGCGGACCGCTACCGCGGATCCCCCTAATCAAACCCTAAAACCTTTCCCTTGCTTCTCATTTAAAGGCGGCAAGACAAAAAGACACCCTAGAGGGGCCGAGTGAACCCTTTTTTGGGGGGCCGCTTATCCTATAACGGGACGGGAAAGGGTTTAGTGTTTGATTAGGCGGACCGCTACCGCGGATCCCCTTAATCAAACCCTAAAACCTTTCCCTTGCTTCTCATTCGATGGCGGCAAGACAAAAAGACACCCTAGAGGGGCCGAGTGAACCCTTTTTGGGGGGACCGGGTATCCTAAAGCGGCACAAGAAAGGGTTTAGGGTGTTATTAGGCGGACCGCTACCACGGATCCCCCTAATCCAACCCTAAACCCTTTCCCTTGCTTCTCATTTGAAGGCGGCAAGACAAAAAGACAACCTAGAGGGGCGGAGTGAACCCTTTTTGGGGGGACCGGGTATCGTAAAACGGGACGGGAAAGGGTTTAGGGTTTGATTAGGCGGACCGCTACCGTGGATCCCCCTAATCAAACCCTAAACCCTTTCCCTTGCTTCTCATTTAAAGGCAGCAAGACAAAAAGACACCCTAGAGGGGCCGAGTGAAACCTTTTTTAAAGGGTCAGGTATCCTAAAACGGGACGGGAAAGGGTTTAGGGTTTGATTAGGTGGACCGCTACCGCGGATCCCCTAAATCAAACCCTAAACCCTTTCCCTTGCTTCTCATTTGAAGGCGACAAGACAAAAAGACACCCTAGAGGGGCCGAGTGAACCCTTTTTTAAAGGGTCAGGTATCCTAAAACGGGACGGGAAAGGGTTTAGGGTTTGATTAGGTGGACCGCTACCGCGGATCCCCCTAATCAAACCCTAAACCCTTTCCCTTGCTTCTCATTCTAAGGCGGCAAGACAAAAAGACACACTAGAGCGGCCGAGTGAACCCTTTTTGGGGGGGCCGCTTATCCTATAACGGGACGGGAAAGGGTTTATGGTTTGATTAGGCGGACCGCTACTGCGGATCCCCCTAATCAAACCCTAAACCGTTTCCCTTGCTTCTCATTCGAAGGTGACAAGACAAAAAGATACCCTAGAGGGGCCGAGTGAACCCTTTTTGGGGGGACCGGGTATCCTAAAGCGGGACGGGAAAGGGTTTAGGGTTTGATTAGGCGGACCGCTACCACGGATCCCCCTAATCCAACCCTAAACCCTTTCCCTCGCTTCTCATTTGAAGGCGGCAAGACAAAAAGACACCCTAGAGGGGCGGAGTGAACCCTTTTTGGGGGGACCGGGTATCGTAAAACGGGACGGGAAAGGGTTTAAGGTTTGATTAGGCGGACCGCTACCGCGGATCCCCCTAATCAAACCCTAAAACCTTTCCCTTGCTTCTCATTTAAAGGCGGCAAGACAAAAAGACACCCTAGAGGGGCCGAGTGAACCCTTTTTTGGGGGGCCGCTTATCCTATAACGGGACGGGAAAGGGTTTAGTGTTTGATTAGGCGGACCGCTACCGCGGATCCCCTTAATCAAACCCTAAAACCTTTCCCTTGCTTCTCATTCGATGGCGGCAAGACAAAAGACACCCTAGAGGGGCCGAGTGAACCCTTTTTGGGGGGACCGGGTATCCTAAAGCGGCACAAGAAAGGGTTTAGGGTGTTATTAGACGGACCGCTACCACGGATCCCCCTAATCCAACCCTAAACCCTTTCCCTTGCTTCTCATTTGAAGGCGGCAAGACAAAAAGACAACCTAGAGGGGCGGAGTGAACCCTTTTTGGGGGGACCGGGTATCGTAAAACGGGACGGGAAAGGGTTTAGGGTTTGATTAGGCGGACCGCTACCGCGGATCCCCCTAATCAAACCCTAAACCCTTTCCCTTGCTTCTCATTTAAAGGCAAAGAAGACAAAAAGACACCCTAGAGGGGCCGAGTGAACCCTTTTTTAAAGGGTCAGGTATCCTAAAACGGGACGGGAAAGGGTTTAGGGTTTGATTAGGTGGACCGCTACCGCGGATCCCCCTAATCAAACCCTAAACCCTTTCCCTTGCTTCTCATTTGAAGGCGACAAGACAAAAAGACACCCTAGAGGGGCCGAGTGAACCCTTTTTTAAAGGGTCAGGTATCCTAAAACGGGACGGGAAAGGGTTTAGGGTTTGATTAGGTGGACCGCTACCGCGGATCCCCCTAATCAAACCCTAAACCCTTTCCCTTGCTTCTCATTCTAAGGCGGCAAGACAAAAAGACACACTAGAGCGGCCGAGTGAACCCTTTTTGGGGGGGCCGCTTATCCTATAACGGGACGGGCAAGGGTTTATGGTTTGATTAGGCGGACCGCTACTGCGGATCCCCCTAATCAAACTCTAAACCGTTTCCTTTGCTTCTCATTCGAAGGCGACAAGACAAAAAGATACCCTAGAGGGGCCGAGTGAACCCTTTTGGGGGGACCGGGTATCCTAAAACGGGACGGGAAAGGGTTTAGGGTTTGATTAGGCGGACCGCTACCACGGATCCCCCTAATCCAACCCTAAACCCTTTCCCTTGCTTCTCATTTGAAGGCGGCAAGACAAAAAGACACCCTAGAGGGGCGGAGTGAACCCTTTTTGGGGGGACCGGGTATCGTAAAATGGGACGGGAAAGGGTTTAAGGTTTGATTAGGCGGACCGCTACCGCGGATCCCCCTAATCAAACCCTAAAACCTTTCCCTTGCTTCTCATTTAAAGGCGGCAAGACAAAAAGACACCCTAGAGGGGCCGAGTGAACCCTTTTTTGGGGGGCCGGGTATCCTACAACGGGACGGGAAAGGGTTTAGGGTTTGATTAGGCGGACCGCTACCGCGGATCCCCCTAATAAAATCCTCAACCCTTTCCGTTGCTTCTCATTTGAAGGCGGCAAGACAAAAAGACACCCTAGAGGGGCCGAGTGAACCCTTTTTGGGGGGACCGAGTATCCTAAAGCAGGACGGGAAAGGGTTTAGGGTTTGATTAGGCGGACCGCTACCACGGATCCGCCTAATCCAACCCTAAACCCTTTCCCTTGCTTCTCATTTGAAGGCAGCAAGACAAAAAGACACCCTAGAGGGGCCGAGTGAACCATTTTTTGAAGGGTCGGGTACCTTAAAACGGGATGGGAAAGGGTTTAGGGTTTGATTAGGCGGACCGCTACCGCGGATCCCCCTAATCAAACCCTAATCCCTTTCCCTTGCTTCTCATTTGAAGGCGGCAAGACAAAAAGATACCCTAGAGGGCCGAGTGAACCCTTTTTGGAGGGCAATCCTAAAACAGAGGGGATAGGGTTTAGGGTTTGATTAGGCGGAACGCTACCGCGGATCCCCCTAATCAAACCCTAAACCCTTAGCCTTGCTTCTCATTCGAAGGCGGCTTGATAAAAAGACACCCTAGAGGGGACGAGTGAACCCTTTTTTGGAGGGGACCGGGTATCCTAAAGCGGGACGGGAAAGGGTTAAAGGTTTGATTAGGATCCCGCTAATCAAACCCTAAACCCTTTCCCTTGCTTCTCATTCGAAGGCGACAAGACAAAAAGACACCCTAGAGGGGCCGAGTGAACCCGTTTTGGGGGAACCGGGTATCCTAAAGCGGGACGGGAAAGGGTTTAGAGTTTGATTAGGCGGACCGCTACCATGGATCCCCCTAATCCAACCCTAAACCCTTTCCCTTGCTTCATATTTGAAGGCGGCAAGACAAAAAGACACCCTAGAGGGGCGGAGTGAACCCTTTTTGGGGGAACCGGGTATCCTAAAACGGGACGGGAAAGGGTTTAGGGTTTGATTAGGCGGACTGCTACCGCGGATCCCCCTAATCATGCCCTAAACCCTTTCCCTTGCTTCTCATTTGAAGGCGGCAAGACAAAAGACACCCTAGAGGGGCCGAGTGAACCCTTTTTGGGGGCCGGGTATCCTAAAACGGGACGGGAAAGGGTTTAGGGTTTGATTAGACGGACCGCAACCGCGGATTCTCCTAATCAAACCCTAAACCCTTTCCCTTGCTTCTCATTTGAAGGCGGCAAGACAAAAAGACACCCTAGAGGGGCCGAGTGAACCCTTTTTTGGGGGGTCGGGTATCCTAAAACGGGACGGGAAAGGGTTTAGTGTTTGATTAGGCGGACCGCTACCGCGGATCCCCTTAATCAAACCCTAAAACCTTTCCCTTGCTTCTCATTCGATGGCGGCAAGACAAAAAGACACCCTAGAGGGGCCGAGTGAACCCTTTTTGGGGGGACCGGGTATCCTAAAGCGGCACGGGAAAGGGTTTAGGGTGTTATTAGGCGGACCGCTAACACGGATCCCCCTAATCCAACCCTAAACCCTTTCCCTTGCTTCTCATTTGAAGGCGGCAAGACAAAAAGACACCCTAGAGGGGCGGAGTGAACCCTTTTTGGGGGGACCGGGTATCGTAAAACGGGACGGGAAAGGGTTTAGGGTTTTATTAGGCGGACCGCTACCGCGGATCCCCCTAATCAAACCCTAAACCCTTTCCCTTGCTTCTCATTTGAAGGCGGCAAGACAAAAAGACACCCTAGAGGGGCCGAGTGAACCCTTTTTTAAAGGGTCAGGTATCCTAAAACGGGACGGGAAAGGGTTTAGGGTTTGATTAGGCGGATCGCTACCGCGGATCCCCCTAATCAAACCCTAAACCCTTTCCCTTGCTTCTCATTCGAAGGCGGCAAGACAAAAAGACATCCTAGAGGGGCCGAGTGAACCCTTTTTTGGGGGGCCGCGTATCCTAAAACGGGACGGGAAAGGGTTTAGGGTTTGATTAGCGGACCGCTACTGCGGATCCCCCTAATCAAACCCTAAACCCTTTCCCTTGCTTTTCATTCGAAGGCGGCAAGACAAAAAGATACCCTAGAGGGGCCGAGTGAACCCTTTTTGGGGGGACCGGATATCCTAAAGCGGGACGGGAAAGGGTTTAGGGTTTGATTAGGCGGACCACTACCACGGATCCCCCTAATCCCACCCTAAACCCTTTCCCTTGCTTCTCATTTGAAGGCGACAAGACAAAAAGACACCCTAGAGATGCTGAGTGAACCCTTTTTGGGGGGACCGGGTATCGTAAAACGGGACGGGAAAGGGTTTAGGGTTTGATTAGGCGGACCGCTACCGCGGATCCCCCTAATCAAACCCTAAACCCTTCCCCTTGCTTCTCATTTAAAGGCAGCAAGACAAAAAGACACCCTAGAGGGGCCGAGTGAACCCTTTTTTGGGGGGCCGGGTATCCTAAAACGGGACGGGAAAGGGTTTAGGGTTTGATTAGGCGGACCGCTACCGCGGATCCCCCTAATCAAACCCTAAACCCTTTCCCTTGCTTCTCATTTGAAGGCGACAAGACAAAAACACACCCTAGAGGGGCCGAGTGAACCCTTTTTTAAAGGGTCAGGTATCCTAAAACGGGACGGGAATGGGTTTAGGGTTTGATTAGGCGGACCGCTACCGCGGATCCCCCTAATCAAACCCTAAAAACTTTCCCTTGATTCTCATTTAAAGGCGGCAAGACAAGAAGACACCCTAGAGGGGCCGAGTGATCCCTTTTTGGGGGGGCCGGGTATCCTAAAACGGGACGGGAAAGGGTTTAGGGTTTGATTAGGCGGACCGCTACCGCGGATCCCCCTAATCAAATCCTCAACCCTTTCCCTTGCTTCTCATTTGAATGCGGCAAGACAAAAAGACACTCTAGAGGGGCCGAGTGAACCCTTTTTGGGGGGACCGAGTATCCTAAAGCAGGACGGGAAAGGGTTTAGGGTTTGATTAGGCGGACCGCTACCACGAATCCGCCTAATCCAACCCTAAACCCTTTCCCTTGCTTCTCATTTGAAGGCGTCAAGACAAAAAGACACCCTAGAGGGGCCGAGTGAACCATTTTTTGAAGGGTCGGGTACCTTAAAACGGGACGGGAAAGGGTTTCGGATTTGATTAGGCGGACCGCTACCGCGGATCCCCCTAATCAAACCCTAAACCCTTTCCCTTGCTTCTCATTCTAAGGCGGCAAGACAAAAAGACACACTAGAGCGGCCGAGTGAACCCTTTTTGGGGGGGCCGCTTATCCTATAACGGGACGGGAAAGGGTTTATGGTTTGATTAGGCGGACCGCTACTGCGGATCCCCCTAATCAAACTCTAAACCGTTTCCTTTGCTTCTCATTCGAAGGCGACAAGACAAAAAGATACCCTAGAGGGGCCGAGTGAACCCTTTTTGGGGGGGACCGGGTATCCTAAAGCGGGACGGGAAAGGGTTTAGGGTTTGATTAGGCGGACCGCTACCACGGATCCCCCTAATCCAACCCTAAACCCTTTCCCTTGCTTCTCATTTGAAGGCGGCAAGACAAAAAGACACCCTAGAGGGGCGGAGTGAACCCTTTTTGGGGGGACCGGGTATCGTAAAATGGGACGGGAAAGGGTTTAAGGTTTGATTAGGCGGACCGCTACCGCGGATCCCCCTAATCAAACCCTAAAACCTTTCCCTTGCTTCTCATTTAAAGGCGGCAAGACAAAAAGACACCCTAGAGGGGCCGAGTGAACCCTTTTTGGGGGGCCGGGTATCCTAAAACGGGACGGGAAAGGGTTTAGGGTTTGATTAGGCGGACCGCTACCGCGGATCCCCCTAATAAAATCCTCAACCCTTTCCGTTGCTTCTCATTTGAAGGCGGCAAGACAAAAAGACACCCTAGAGGGGCCGAGTGAACCCTTTTTGGGGGGACCGGGTATCCTAAAGCAGGACGGGAAAGGGTTTAGGGTTTGATTAGGCGGACCGCTACCACGGATCCGCCTAATCCAACCCTAAACCCTTTCCCTTGCTTCTCATTTGAAGGCAGCAAGACAAAAAGACACCCTAGAGGGGCCGAGTGAACCATTTTTTGAAGGGTCGGGTACCTTAAAACGGGATGGGAAAGGGTTTAGGGTTTGATTAGGCGGACCGCTACCGCGGATCCCCCTAATCAAACCCTAATCCCTTTCCCTTGCTTCTCATTTGAAGGCGGCAAGACAAAAAGATACCCTAGAGGGCCGAGTGAACCCTTTTTTGGAGGGCTGGGTATCCTAAAACAGGAGGGGATAGGGTTTAGGGTTTGATTAGGCGGAACGCTACCGCGGATCCCCCTAATCAAACCCTAAACCCTTAGCCTTGCTTCTCATTCGAAGGCGGCTTGATAAAAAGACACCCTAGAGGGGACGAGTGAACCCTTTTTTGGAGGGGACCGGGTATCCTAAAGCGGGACGGGAAAGGGTTAAGGGTTTGATTAGGATCCCGCTAATCAAACCCTAAACCCTTTCCCTTGCTTCTCATTCGAAGGCGACAAGACAAAAAGACACCCTAGAGGGGCCGAGTGAACCCGTTTTGGGGGAACCGGGTATCCTAAAGCGGGACGGGAAAGGGTTTAGAGTTTGATTAGGCGGACCGCTACCATGGATCCCCCTAATCCAACCCTAAACCCTTTCCCTTGCTTCATATTTGAAGGCGGCAAGACAAAAAGACACACTAGAGGGGCGGAGTGAACCCTTTTTGGGGGGACCGGGTATCCTAAAACGGGACGGGAAAGGGTTTAGGGTTTGATTAGGCGGACTGCTACCGCGGATCCCCCTAATCATGCCCTAAACCCTTTCCCTTGCTTCTCATTTGAAGGCGGCAAGACAAAAAGACACCCTAGAGGGGCCAAGTGAACCCTTTTTTGGGGGGCCGGGTATCCTAAAACGGGACGGGAAAGGGTTTAGGGTTTGATTAGACGGACCGCAACCGCGGATTCTCCTAATCAAACCCTAAACCCTTTCCCTTGCTTCTCATTTGAAGGCGGCAAGACAAAAAGACACCCTAGAGGGGCCGAGTGAACCCTTTTTTGGGGGGTCGGGTATCCTAAAACGGACGGAAAGGGTTTAGTGTTTGATTAGGCGGACCGCTACCGCGGATCCCCTTAATCAAACCCTAAAACCTTTCCCTTGCTTCTCATTCGATGGCGGCAAGACAAAAAGACACCCTAGAGGGGCCGAGTGAACCCTTTTTGGGGGGACCGGGTATCCTAAAGCGGCACGGGAAAGGGTTTAGGGTGTTATTAGGCGGACCGCTAACACGGATCCCCCTAATCCAACCCTAAACCCTTTCCCTTGCTTCTCATTTGAAGGCGGCAAGACAAAAAGACACCCTAGAGGGGCGGAGTGAACCCTTTTTGGGGGACCGGGTATCCTAAAACGGGAGGGGAAAGGGTTTAGGGTTTTATTAGGCGGACCGCTACCGCGGATCCCCCTAATCAAACCCTAAACCCTTTCCCTTGCTTCTCATTTGAAGGCGGCAAGACAAAAGACACCCTAGAGGGGCCGAGTGAACCCTTTTTAAAGGGTCAGGTATCCTAAAACGGGACGGGAAAGGGTTTAGGGTTTGATTAGGCGGACCGCTACCGCGGATCCCCCTAATCAAACCCTAAACCCTTTCCCTTGCTTCCCATTCGAAGGCGGCAAGACAAAAAGACATCCTAGAGGGGCCGAGTGAACCCTTTTTTGGGGGGCCGCGTATCCTAAAACGGGACGGGAAAGGGTTTAGGGTTTGATTAGCGGACCGCTACTGCGGATCCCCCTAATCAAACCCTAAACCCTTTCCCTTGCTTTTCATTCGAAGGCGGCAAGACAAAAAGATACCCTAGAGGGGCCGAGTGAACCCTTTTGGGGGACCTGGATATCCTAAAGCGGGACGGGAAAGGGTTTAGGGTTTGATTAGGCGGACCACTACCACGGATCCCCCTAATCCCACCCTAAACCCTTTCCCTTGCTTCTCATTTGAAGGCGACAAGACAAAAAGACACCCTAGAGATGCTGAGTGAACCCTTTTTGGGGGGACCGGGTATCGTAAAACGGGACGGGAAAGGGTTTAGGGTTTGATTAGGCGGACCGCTACCGCGGATCCCCCTAATCAAACCCTAAACCCTTTCCCTTGCTTCTCATTTAAAGGCAAAGACAAAAGACACCCTAGAGGGGCGGAGTGAACCCTTTTTGGGTGGGGACCGGGTATCCTAAAAACGGGACGGGAAAGGGTTTAGGGTTTGATTAGGCGGACCGCTACCGCGGATCCCCCTAATCAAACCCTAAACCCTTTCCCTCGCTTCTCATTTGAAGGCGGCAAGACAAAAAGACACCCTAGAGGGGCCGAGTGAACCCTTTTTTAAAGGGTCGGGTATCCTAAAACGGGACGGGAAAGGGTTTAGGGTTTGATTAGGCGGACCGCTACCGCGGATCCCCTAATCAAACCCTAAAACTTTCCTTGATTCTCATTTAAAGGCGGCAAGACAAGAAGACACCCTAGAGGGGCCGAGTGAACCCTTTTTGGGGGGGCCGGGTATCCTAAAACGGGACGGGAAAGGGTTTAGGGTTTGATTAGGCGGACCGCTACCGCGGATCCCCCTAATCAAATCCTCAACCCTTTCCCTTGCTTCTCATTTGAATGCGGCAAGACAAAAAGACACTCTAGAGGGGCCGAGTGAACCCTTTTTGGGGGGACCGAGTATCCTAAAGCAGGACGGGAAAGGGTTTAGGGTTTGATTAGGCGGACCGCTACCACGAATCCGCCTAATCCAACCCTAAACCCTTTCCCTTGCTTCTCATTTGAAGGCGTCAAGACAAAAAGACACCCTAGAGGGGCCGAGTGAACCATTTTTTGAAGGGTCGGGTACCTTAAAACGGGACGGGAAAGGGTTTCGGATTTGATTAGGCGGACCGCTACCGCGGATCCCCCTAATCAAACCCTAATCCCTTTCCCTTGCTTCTCATTTGAAGGCGGCAAGACAAAAGGATACCCTAGAGGGCCGAGTGAACCCTTTTTTGGAGGGCTGGGTATCCTAAAACAGGAGGGGAAAGGGTTTAGGGTTTGATTAGGCGGAACGCTACCGCGGATCCCCCTAATCAAACCCTAAACCCTTAGCCTTGCTTCTCATTCGAAGGCGGCTTGACAAAAAGACACCCTAGAGGGGACGAGTGAACCCTTTTTTGGAGGGGACCGGGTATCCTAAAGCGGGACGGGAAAGGATTAAGGGTTTGATTAGGATCCCGCTAATCAAACCCTAAACCCTTTCCCTTGCTTCTCATTCGAAGGCGACAAGACAAAAAGACACCCTAGAGGGGCCGAGTGAACCCTTTTTTGGGGGGCCGGGTATCCTAAAACGGGACGAGAAAGGGTTTAGGGTTTGATTAGGCGGACCACTACCGCGGATCCCCCTAATCAAACCCTCAACCCTTTCCCTTACTTCTCATTCGAAGGCGGCAAGACAAAAAGACACCCTAGAGGGGCCGAGTGAACCCTTTTTGGGGGGACCGGGTATCGTAAAACGGGACGGGAAAGGGTCTAGGGTTTGATTAGGCGGACCACTACCGCGGATCCCCCTAATTAAAACCTAGACCCTTTCCCTTGCTTCTCATTTGAAGGCGGCAAGACAAAAAGACACCCTAGAGGGGCCGAGTGAACCCTTTTAGGGGGGACCGGGTATCCTAAAGCAGGACGGGAAAGGGTTTAGGGTTTGATTAGGTGGACCGCTACCGCGGATCCCCCTAATAAAACCCTAAACACTTTCCCTTGCTTCTCATTTGAAGGCGGCAAGACAAAAAGACACCCTAGAGGGGCCGAGTGAACCCTTTTTTGGGGGGGCGGGTATCCTAAAACGGGACGGGAAAGGGTTTAGGGTTTGATTAGGCTAATCAAACCCTAAACCCTTTCCCTTGCTTCTCATTTGAAGGCGGCAAGACAATAAGACACCCTAGAGGGGCCGAGTGAACCCTTTTCTGGGGGCCGGGTATCCTAAAACGGGACGGGAAAGGGTTTAGGGTTTGATTAGGCAGACCACTACCGCGGATCCCCCTAATCAAACCCTAAACCCTTTCCCTTGCTTCTCATTTGAAGGCGGCAAGACAAAAAGACACCCCAGAGGGGCCGAGTGAACCCTTTTATGAAGGGTCAGCTATCCGAAAACGGGAAGGGAAAGGGTTTAGGGTTTGATTAGGGGGATCCGCGACCGCTACCGCGGATCCCCCTAATCAAACCCTAAACCCTTTCCCTTGCTTCTCATTCGAGGGCGGCAAGACAAAAAGACACCCTAGAGGGGCCGAGTGAACCCTTTTTTCGGGGGCCGCGTATCCTAAAACGGGACGGGAAAGGGTTTAGGGTTTGATTACGCGGACCGCTACTGTGGATCCATCTAATCAAACCCTAAACCCTTTCCCTTGCTTCTCATTTAAAGGCGGCAAGACAAAAAGACACCCTAGAGGGGCGGAGTGAACCCTTTTTTGGGGGGCCGGGTATCCTAAAACAGGACGGGAAAGGGTTTAGGGTTTGATTAGGCGGACCGCTACCGCGGATCCCCCTAATCAAACCTTAAACCCTTTCCCTTGCTTCTCTTTTGAAGGCGGCAAGACAAAAAGACATCCTAGACGGGCGGAGTGAACCCTTTTTGGGGGGACCGGGTATCGTAAAACGGGACGGGAAAGGGTTTAGGGTATTATTAGGCGGACCGCTACCGCGGATCCCCTTAATCAAACCCTAAACCCTTTCCCTTGCTTCTCATTTGAAGGCGGCAAGACAAAAAGACACCCTAGAGGGGCCGAGTGAACCATTTTTTGAAGGGTCGGGTAGCTTAAAACGGGACGGGAAAGGGCTTAGGGTTCGATTAGGCGGACCGCTACCGCGGATCCCCCTAATCAAACCCTAATCCCTTTCCCTTGCTTCTCATTTGAAGGCAGAAAGACAAAAAGATACCCTAGAGGGCCGAGTGAACCCTTTTTTGGAGGGTCGGGTATAGTAAAACGGGACGGGAAAGGGTTTAGGGTTTGATTAGGCGGACCGCTACCGCGGATCCCCTTAATCAAACCCAAAAACCTTTCCCTTGCTTCTCATTTAAAGGCGGCAAGACAAAAAGACACCCTAGAGGGGCCGAGTGAACCCTTTTTGGGGGGACCGGGTATCCTAAAGCGGGACGGGAAAAGGTTTAGGGTTTGATTAGGCGGACCGCTACCACGGATCCGCCTAATCCAACCCTAAACCCTTTCCCTTGCTTCTCATTTGAAGGCGGCAAGACAAAAAGACACGCTAGAGGGGCCGAGTGAACCATTTTTTGAAGGGTCGGGTACCTTAAAACGGTACGGGAAAGGGTTTAGGGTTCGATTAGGCGGACCGCTACCGCGGATCCCCCTAATCAAACCCTAATCCCTTTTCCTTGCTTCTCATTTGAAGGCGGAAAGACAAAAAGATACCCTAGAGGGCCGAGTGAACCCTTTTTTGGAGGGCCGGGTATCCTAAAACAGGAGGGGAAAGGGTTTAGGGTTTGATTAGGCGGAACGCTACCGTGGATCCCCCTAATCAAACCCTAACCCCTTAGCCTTGCTTCTCATTCGAAGGCGGCTTGACAAAAAGACACCCTAGAGGGGACGAGTGAACCCTTTTTTGGGGGGGACCGGGTATCCTAAATCGGGATGGGAAAGGGTTAAGGGTTTGATTAGGATCCCGCTAATCAAACCCTAAACCCTTTCCCTTGCTTCTCATTCGAAGGCGACAAGACAAAAAGACACCCTAAAGGGGCCGAGTGAACCCTTTTTTGGGGGGCCGGGTATCCTAAAACGGGACGAGAAAGGGTTTAGGGTTTGATTAGGCGGACCGCTACCGCGGATCCCCCTAATCAAACGCTCAACCCTTTCCCTTGCTTCTCATTCGAAGCCGGCAAGACAAAAAGACACCCTAGAGAGGCCGAGTGAACCCTTTTTGGGGGGACCGGGTATCGTAAAACGGGACGGGAAAGGGTCGAGGGTTTGATTAGGCGGACCACTACCACGGATCCCCCTAATCAAAACCTAGACCCTTTCCCTTGCTTCTGATTTGAAGGCGGCAAGACAAAAAGACACCCTAGAGGGGCCGAGTGAACCCTTTTTGGGGGGACCGGGTATCCTAAAGCAGGACGGGAAAGGGTTTAGGGTTTGATTAGGCGGACCACTACCGCGGATCCCCCTAATCAAACCCTAAACCCTTTCCCTTGCTTCTCATTTGAAGGCGGCAAGACAAAAAGACACCCTAGAGGGGCCGAGTGAACCCTTTTTTGAAGGGTCAGCTATCCGAAAACGGGACGGAAAAGGGTTTAGGGTTTGATTAGGCGGACCACTACCGCGGATCCCCCTAATCAAACCCTAAACCCTTTCCCTTGCTTCTCATTTGAAGGCGGCAAGACAAAAAGACACCCTAGAGGGGCCGAGTGAACCCTTTTTTGGGGGGCCGGGTATCCTAAAACGGGACGGGAAAGGGTTTAGGGTTTGATTAGGCTAATCAAACCCTAAACCCTTTCCCTTGCTTCTCATTTGAAGGCGGCAAGACAAAAAGACACCCTAGAGGGGCCGAGTGAACCCTTTTTTGAGGGGCCGGGTATCCTAAAACGGGACGGGAAAGGGTTTAGGGTTTGATTAGGCAGACCACTACCGCGGATCCCCCTAATCAAACCCTAAACCCTTTCCCTTGCTTCTCATTTGAAGGCGGCAAGACAAAAAGACACCCTAGAGGGGCCGAGTGAACCCTTTTTTGAAGGGTCAGCTATCCGAAAACGGGACGGGAAAGGGTTTAGGGTTTGATTAGGCGGACCGCTACCGCGGATCCCCCTAATCAAACCCTAAACCCATTCCCTTGCTTCTCATTCGACGGCGGCAAGACAAAAAGACACCCTAGAGGGGCTGAGTGAACCCTTTTTTCGGGGGCCGCGTATCCTAAAACGGGACGGGAAAGGGTTTAGGGTTTGATTAGGCGGATCCGCCTAATCAAACCCTAAACCCTTTCCCTTGCTTCTCATTCGAAGGCGGCAAGACAAAAAGATACCCTAGAGGGGCCGAGTGAACCCTTTTTGGGGGGACCGGGTATCCTAAAGCGGGACGGGAAAGGGTTTAGGGTTTGATTAGGCGGACCGCTACCACGGATCCCCCTAATCCAACCCTAAACCCTTTCCCTTGCTTCTCATTTGAAGGCGGCAAGACAAAAAGACACCCTAGAGGGGCGGAGTGAACCCTTTTTGGGGGGACCGGGTATAGTAAAACGGGACGGGAAAGGGTTTAGGGTTTGATTAGGCGGACCGCTACCGCGGATCCAACTAATCAAACCCTAAAACCTTTCCCTTGCTTCTCATTTAAAGGCGGCAAGACAAAAAGACACCCTAGAGGGGCGGAGTGAACCCTTTTTTGGGGGGCTGGGTATCCTAAAACAGGACGGGAAAGGGTTTAGGGTTTGATTAGGCGGACCGCTACCGCGGATCCCCCTTATCAAACCTTAAACCCTTTCCCTTGCTTCTCATTTGAAGGCGGCAAGACAAAAAGAAACCCTAGAAGGGCGGAGTGAACCCTTTTTGGGGGGACCGGGTATCGTAAAACGGGACGGGAAAGGGTTTAGGGTTTTATTAGGCGGACCGCTACCGCGGATCCCCCTAATCAAACCCTAAACCCTTTCCCTTGCTTCTCATTTGAAAGCGACAAGAGAAAAAGACACCCTAGAGGGGCCGAGTAAACCCTTTTTTGGGGGGTCGGGTATCTTAAAACGGGACGGGAAAGGGTTTAGGATTTGATTAGGCGGACCGCTACCGCGGATCCCCCTAATCAAATCCTCAACAATTTCCCTTGATTCTCATTTGATGTCGGCAAGACAAAAAGACACCCTAGAGGGGCCGAGTAAACCCTTTTTGGGGGGGACCGGGTATCCTAAAGCGGGACGGGAAAAGGTTTAGGGTTTGATTAGGCGGACCGCTACCACGGATCCGCCTAATCCAACCCTAAACCCTTTCCCTTGCTTCTCATTTGAAGGCAACAAGACAAAAAGACACCCTAGAGGGGCCGAGTGAACCATTTTTTGAAGGGTCGGGTACCTTAAAACGGGACGGGAAAGGGTTTAGGGTTTGATTAGGCGGACCGCTACCGCGGATCCCCCTAATCAAACCCTAATCCCTTTCCCTTGCTTCTCATTTGAAGGCGGAAAGACAAAAAGATACCCTAGAGGGCCGAGTGAACCCTTTTTTGGAGGGCCGGGTATCCTAAAATGAAACGGGAAAGGGTTTAGGGTTTGATTAGGTGGAACGCTACCGTGGATCCCCCTAATCAAACCCTAAACCCTTAGCCTTGCTTCTCATTCGAAGGCGGCTTGACAAAAAGACACCCTAGAGGGTACGAGTGAACCCTTTTTTGGGGTGGACCGGGTATCCTAAATCGGGATGGGAAAGGGTTAAGGGTTTGATTAGGATCCCGCTAATCAAACCCTAAACCCTTTCCCTTGCTTCTCATTCGAAGGCGACAAGACAAAAAGACACCCTAGAGGGGCCGAGTGAACCCTTTTTTGGGGGGCCGGGTATCCTAAAATGGGACGGGAAAGGGTTTAGGGTTTGATTAGGCGGACCGCTACCGCGGATCCCCCTAATCAAACGCTCAACCCTTTCCCTTGCTTCTCATTCGAAGGCGGCAAGACAAAAAGACACCCTAGAGAGGCCGAGTGAACCCTTTTTGGGGGGACCGGGTATCGTAAAACGGGACGGGAAAGGGTCTAGGGTTTGATTAGGCGGACCACTACCACGGATCCCCCTAATCAAAACCTAAACCCTTTCCCTTGCTTCTCATTTGAAGGCGGCAATACAAAAAGACACCCTAGAGGGGCCGAGTGAACCCTTTTTGGGTGGACCGGGTATCCTAAAGCAGGACGGGAAAGGGTTTAGGGTCTGATTAGGCGGACCACTACCGCGGATCCCCCTAATAAAACCCTAAACCCTTTCCCTTGCTTCTCATTTGAAGGCGGCAAGACAAAAAGACACCCTAGAGGGGCCGAATGAACCCTTTTTTGGAGGGCCGGGTATCCTAAAACGGGACGGGAAAGGGTTTAGGGTTTGATTAGGCTAATCAAACCCTAAACCCTTTCCCTTGCTTCTCATTTGAAGGCGGCAAGACAAAAAGACACCCTAGAGGGGCCGAGTGAACCCTTTTTTGGGGGGCCGGGTATCCTAAAACGGGACGGGAAAGGGTTTAGGGTTTGATTAGGCAGACCACTATCGCGGATCCCCCTAATCAAACCCTAAACCCTTTCACTTGCTTCTCATTCGAAGGCGGTAAGACAAAAAGACACCCTAGAGGGGCCGAGTGAACCCTTTTTTGGTGTGTCGGGTCTCCTAAAACGGGACGGGAAAGGGTTTATGTTTTGATTAGGCGGACCGCTACCACGGATCCCCCTAATCAAACCCTAAATCCTTTCTCTTGCTTCTCATTTAAAGGCGGCAAGACAAAAAGACACCCTAGAGGGGCCGAGTGAACCCTTTATTGGGGGGCCGGGAATCCCCAAACGGGACGGAAAATGGTTTAGGGTTTGATTAGGCGGACCGCTACCGCGGATCCCCCTAATCAAACCCTAAACCCTTTCCCTTGCTTCTCATTCGAAGGCGGCAAGACAAAAAGACACCCTAGAGGGGCCGAGTGAACCCTTTTTCGGGGGACCGGGTATCCTAAAGCGGGACGGGAAAGGGTTTAGGGTTTGATTAGGCAGACCGCTACCACGGATCCCCCTAATCCAACCCTAAACTCTTTCCCTTGCTTCTCATTTGAAGGCGGCAAGACAAAAAGACACCCTAGAGGGGCGGAGTGAACCCTTTTTGGGGGGACCGGGTATCGTAAAACGGGACGGGAAAGGGTTTAGGGTTTTATTAGGCGGACCGCTACCGCGGATCCCCCTAATCAAACCCTAAACCCTTTCCCTTGCTTCTCATTTGAAGGCGGCAAGACAAAAAGACACCCTAGAGGGGCCGAGTGAACCCTTTTTTGAAGGGTCGGGTATCCGAAAACGGGACGGGAAAGGGTTTAGGGTTTGATTCGGCGGACCGCTACCGCGGATCCCCCTAATCAAACCCTAAACCCTTTCTCTTGCTTCTCATTTGAAGGCGACAAGACAAAAAGACACCCAAGAGGGGCCGAGTGAACCCTTTATTGGGAGGCCGGGTATCCCCAAACGGGAAGGGAAAAAGTTTAGGGTTTGATTAGGCGGACCGCTACCGCGAATCCCCCTAATAAAACCCTAAACCCTTTCCCTTGCTTCTCATTCGAAGGCGGCAAGACAAAAAGACACCCTAGAGGGGCCGAGTGAACCCTTTTTGGGGGGACCGGGTATCCTAATGCGGGACGGGAAAGGGTTTAGGGTTTGATTAGGCGGACCGCTACCACGGATCCCCCTAATCCAACCCTAAACCCTTTCCCTTGCTTCTCATTTGAAGGCGGCAAGACAAAAAGACACCCTAGAGGGGCGGAGTGAACCCTTTTTGGGGGGACCGGGTATCGTTAAACGGGACGGGAAAGGGTTTAGGGTTTGATTAGGCGGACCGCTATCGTGGATCCCCTTAATCAAACCCTAAACCCTTTCCCTCGCTTCTCATTTGAAGGCGGCAAGACAAAAAGACACCCTAGAGGGGCCGAGTGAACCCTTTTTTGGGGGGCCGGGTATCCTAAAACGGGACGGGAAAGGGTTTAGGGTTTGATTAGGCGGATCCGCCTAATCAAACCCTAAACCCTTTCCCTTGCTTCTCATTCGAAGGCGGTAAGACAAAAAGACACCCTAGAGGGGCCGAGTGAACCCTTTTTTGGTGGGCCGGGTATCCTAAAACGGGACGAGAAAGGGTTTAGGTTTTGATTAGGTGGACCGCTACCGCGGATCCTTCTAATCAAACCCAAAACCCTTTCTCTTGCTTCTCATTTGAAGGCGGCAAAACAAAAAGACACCCTAGAGGGCCGAGTGAACCCTTTATTGGGGGTATCCCCAAACGGGACGGGAAAGGGTTTAGGGTTTGATTAGGCGGACCGCTACCACGGATCCCCTAATCCAACCCTAAACCCTTTCCCTTGCTTCTCATTTGAAGGCGGCAAGACAAAAAGACACCCTAGTGGGGACGAGTGAACCCTTTTTGGGGGGACCAGGTATCCTAAAACGGGACGGGAAAGGGTTTAGGGTTTGATTAGGCGGCCGCTACCACGGATCCCCCTAATCCAACCCTAAACCTTTTCCCTTGCTTCTCATTTGAAGGCGGCAAGACAAAAAGACACCCTAGTGGGGACGAGTGAACCCTTTTTGGGGGGACCGGGTATCGTAAAACGGGACGGGAAAGGGTCGAGGGTTTGATTAGGCGGACCACTACCACGGACCCCCCTAATCAAAACCTAGACCCTTTCCCTTGCTTCTGATTTGAAGGCGGCAAGACAAAAAGACACCCTAGAGGGGCCGAGTGAACCCTTTTGGGGGACCGGGTATCCTAAAACGGGACGGGAAAGGGTTTAGGGTTTGATTAGGCGGACCGCTACCGCGGATCCCCCTAATCAAACCCTAAACCCTTTCCCTTGCTTCTCATTTGAAGGCGGCAAGACAAAAAGACACCCTAGAGGGGCCGAGTGAACCCTTTTTGGGGGGACCGGGTATCCCCAAACGGGAAGGGAAAAAGTTTAGGGTTTGATTAGGCGGACCGCTACCGCGAATCCCCCTAATAAAACCCTAAACCCTTTCCCTTGCATCTCATTCGAAGGCGGCAAGACAAAAAGACACCCTAGAGGGGCCGAGTGAACCCTTTTTGGGGGGACCGGGTATCCTAATGCGGGACGGGAAAGGGTTTAGGGTTTGATTAGGCGGACCGCTACCACGGATCCCCCTAATCCAACCCTAAACCCTTTCCCTTGCTTCTCATTTGAAGGCGGCAAGACAAAAAGACACCCTAGAGGGGCGGAGTGAACCCTTTTTGGGGGGACCGGGTATCGTTAAACGGGACGAGAAAGGGTTTAGGGTTTGATTAGGCGGACCGCTATCGTGGATCCCCCTAATCAAACCCTAAACCCTTTCCCTTGCTTCTCATTTGAAGGCGGCAAGACAAAAAGACACCCTAGAGGGGCCGAGTGAACCCTTTTTTGGGGGGCCGGGTATCCTAAAACGGGACGGGAAAGGGTTTAGGGTTTGATTAGGCGGATCCGCCTAATCAAACCCTAAACCCTTTCCCTTGCTTCTCATTCGAAGGCGGTAAGACAAAAAGACACCCTAGAGGGGCCGAGTGAACCCTTTTTTGGTGGTCCGGGTATCCTAAAACGGGACGAGAAAGGGTTTAGGTTTTGATTAGGTGGACCGCTACCGCGGATCCTTCTAATCAAACCCAAAACCCTTTCTCTTGCTTCTCATTTGAAGGCGGCAAAACAAAAAGACACCCTAGAGGGGCCGAGTGAACCCTTTATTGGGGGGCCGGGTATCCCCAAACGGGACGGGAAAGGGTTTAGGGTTTGATTAGGCGGCCGCTACCACGGATCCCCCTAATCCAACCCTAAACCCTTTCCCTTGCTTCTCATTTGAAGGCGGCAAGACAAAAAGACACCCTAGAGGGGCCGAGTGAACCCTTTTTTGGGGGGCCGGGTATCCTAAAACGGGACGGGAAAGGGTTTAGGGTTTGATTAGGCGGATCCGCCTAATCAAACCCTAAACCCTTTCCCTTGCTTCTCATTCGAAGGCGGTAAGACAAAAAGACACCCTAGAGGGGCCGAGTGAACCCTTTTTTGGTGGGCCGGGTATCCTAAAACGGGACGAGAAAGGGTTTAGGTTTTGATTAGGTGGACCGCTACCGCGGATCCTTCTAATCAAACCCTAAACCCTTTCTCTTGCTTCTCATTTGAAGGCGGCAAAACAAAAAGACACCCTAGAGGGGCCGAGTGAACCCTTTATTGGGGGGCCGGGTATCCCCAAACGGGACGGGAAAGGGTTTAGGGTTTGATTAGGCGGACCGCTACCACGGATCCCCCTAATCCAACCCTAAACCCTTTCCCTTGCTTCTCATTTGAAGGCAGCAAGACAAAAAGACACCCTAGTGGGGACGAGTGAACCCTTTTTGGGGGGACCAGGTATCCTAAAACGGGACGGGAAAAGGTTTAGGGTTTGATTAGGCGGCCGCTACCACGGATCCCCCTAATCCAACCCTAAACCTTTTCCCTTGCTTCTCATTTGAAGGCGGCAAGACAAAAAGACACCCTAGTGGGGACGAGTGAACCCTTTTTGGGGGGACCGGGTATCGTAAAACGGGACGGGAAAGGGTCGAGGGTTTGATTAGGCGGACCACTACCACGGATCCCCCTAATCAAAACCTAGACCCTTTCCCTTGCTTCTGATTTGAAGGCGGCAAGACAAAAAGACACCCTAGAGGGGCCGAGTGAACCCTTTTTGGGGGGACCGGGTATCCTAAAGCGGGACGGGAAAGGGTTTAGGGTTTGATTAGGCGGACCGCTACCGCGGATCCCCCTAATCAAACCCTAAACCCTTTCCTTGCTTCTCATTTGAAGGCGGCAAGACAAAAAGACACCCTAGAGGGGCCGAGTGAACCCTTTTTGAAGGGTCGGGTATCCAGCGGACGGAAAGGGTTTAGGGTTTGATTAGGCGGACCGCTACCGCGGATCCCCCTAATCAAACCCTAAACCCTTTCTCTTGCTTCTCATTTGAAGGCGACAAGACAAAAAGACACCCAAGAGGGGCCGAGTGAACCCTTTATTGGGAGGCCGGTATCCCAAAACGGAAGGGAAAAAGTTTAGGGTTTGATTAGGCGGACCGCTACCGCGAATCCCCCTAATAAAACCCTAAACCCTTTCCCTTGCTTCTCATTCGAAGGCGGCAAGACAAAAAGACACCCTAGTGGGGACGAGTGAACCCTTTTTGGGGGGACCAGGTATCCTAAAACGGGACGGGAAAGGGTTTAGGGTTTGATTAGGCGGCCGCTACCACGGATCCCCCTAATCCAACCCTAAACCTTTTCCCTTGCTTCTCATTTGAAGGCGGCAAGACAAAAAGACACCCTAGTGGGGACGAGTGAACCCTTTTTGGGGGGACCGGGTATCGTAAAACGGGACGGGAAAGGGTCGAGGGTTTGATTAGGCGGACCACTACCACGGATCCCCCTAATCAAAACCTAGACCCTTTCCCTTGCTTCTGATTTGAAGGCGGCAAGACAAAAAGACACCCTAGAGGGGCCGAGTGAACCCTTTTTGGGGGGACCGGGTATCCTAAAGCAGGACGGGAAAGGGTTTAGGGTTTGATTAGGCGGACCACTACCGCGGATCCCCCTAATCAAACCCTAAACCCTTTCCCTTGCTTCTCATTTGAAGGCGGCAAGACAAAAAGACACCCTAGAGGGGCCGAGTGAACCCTTTTTTGGGGGGCCGGGTATCCAAAACGGGACGGGAAAGGGTTTAGGGTTTGATTAGGCGGACCGCTACCGCGGATCCCCCTAATCAAACCCTAAACCCTTTCTCTTGCTTCTCATTTGAAGGCGACAAGACAAAAAGACACCCAAGAGGGGCCGAGTGAACCCTTTATTGGGAGGCCGGGTATCCCCAAACGGGAAGGGAAAAAGTTTAGGGTTTGATTAGGCGGACCGCTACCGCGAATCCCCCTAATAAAACCCTAAACCCTTTCCCTTGCTTCTCATTCGAAGGCGGCAAGACAAAAAGACACCCTAGAGTGGCCGAGTGAACCCTTTTTGGGGGGACCGGGTATCCTAATGCGGGACGGGAAAGGGTTTAGGGTTTGATTAGGCGGACCGCTACCACGGATCCCCCTAATCCAACCCTAAACCCTTTCCCTTGCTTCTCATTTGAAGGCGGCAAGACAAAAAGACACCCTAGAGGGTCGGAGTGAACCCTTTTTGGGGGGACCGGGTATCGTTAAACGGGACGAGAAAGGGTTTAGGGTTTGATTAGGCGGACCGCTATCGTGGATCCCCCTAATCAAACCCTAAACCCTTTCCCTTGCTTCTCATTTGAAGGCGGCAAGACAAAAAGACACCCTAGAGGGGCCGAGTGAACCCTTTTTTGGGGGGCCGGGTATCCTAAAACGGGACGGGAAAGGGTTTAGGGTTTGATTAGGCGGATCCGCCTAATCAAACCCTAAACCCTTTCCCTCGCTTTCTCATTCGAAGGCGGTAAGACAAAAAGACACCCTAGAGGGGCCGAGTGAACCCTTTTTTGGTGGGCCGGGTATCCTAAAACGGGACGAGAAAGGGTTTAGGTTTTGATTAGGTGGACCGCTACATGCGGATCCTTCTAATCAAACCCTAAACCCTTTCTCTTGCTTCTCATTTGAAGGCGGCAAAACAAAAAGACACCCTAGAGGGGCCGAGTGAACCCTTTATTGGGGGGCCGGGTATCCCCAAACGGGACGGGAAAGGGTTTAGGGTTTGATTAGGCGGCCGCTACCACGGATCCCCCTAATCCAACCCTAAACCCTTTCCCTTGCTTCTCATTTGAAGGCGGCAAGACAAAAAGACACCCTAGTGGGGACGAGTGAACCCTTTTTGGGGGGACCAGGTATCCTAAAACGGGACGGGAAAGGGTTTAGGGTTTGATTAGGCGGCCGCTACCACGGATCCCCCTAATCCAACCCTAAACCTTTTCCCTTGCTTCTCATTTGAAGGCGGCAAGACAAAAAGACACCCTAGTGGGGACGAGTGAACCCTTTTTGGGGGGACCGGGTATCGTAAAACGGGACGGGAAAGGGTCGAGGGTTTGATTAGGCGGACCACTACCACGGATCCCCCTAATCAAAACCTAGACCCTTTCCCTTGCTTCTGATTTGAAGGCGGCAAGACAAAAAGACACCCTAGAGGGGCCGAGTGAACCCTTTTTGGGGGACCGGGTATCCTAAAGCGGGACGGGAAAGGGTTTAGGGTTTGATTAGGCGGACCGCTACCGCGGATCCCCTAATCAAACCCTAAACCCTTTCCCTTGCTTCTCATTTGAAGGCGGCAAGACAAAAAGACACCCTAGAGGGGCCGAGTGAACCCTTTTTTGAAGGGTCGGGTATCCGAAAACGGGACGGGAAAGGGTTTAGGGTTTGATTAGGCGGACCGCTACCGCGGATCCCCCTAATCAAACCCTAAACCCTTTCTCTTGCTTCTCATTTGAAGGCGACAAGACAAAAAGACACCCAAGAGGGGCCGAGTGAACCCTTTATTGGGAGGCCGGGTATCCCCAAACGGGAAGGGAAAAAGTTTAGGGTTTGATTAGGCGGACCGCCACCGCGAATCCCCTAATAAAACCCTAAACCCTTTCCCTTGCTTCTCATTCGAAGGCGGCAAGACAAAAAGACACCCTAGAGGGGCCGAGTGAACCCTTTTTGGGGGGACCGGGTATCCTAATGCGGGACGGGAAAGGGTTTAGGGTTTGATTAGGCGGACCGCTACCACGGATCCCCCTAATCCAACCCAAAACCCTTTCCCTTGCTTCTCATTTGAAGGCGGCAAGACAAAAAGACACCCTAGAGGGGCGGAGTGAACCCTTTTTGGGGGGACCGGGTATCGTTAAACGGGACGGGAAAGGGTTTAGGGTTTGATTAGGCGGACCGCTATCGTGGATCCCCTAATCAAACCCTAAACCCTTTCCCTTGCTTCTCATTTGAAGGCGGCAAGACAAAAAGACACCCTAGAGGGGCCGAGTGAACCCTTTTTTGGGGGGCCGGGTATCCTAAAACGGGACGGGAAAGGGTTTAGGGTTTGATTAGGCGGATCCGCCTAATCAAACCCTAAACCCTTTCCCTTGCTTCTCATTCGAAGGCGGTAAGACAAAAAGACACCCTAGAGGGGCCGAGTGAACCCTTTTTTGGTGGGCCGGGTATCCTAAAACGGGACGAGAAAGGGTTTAGGTTTTGATTAGGTGGACCGCTACATGGATCCTTCTAATCAAACCCTAAACCCTTTCTTTTGCTTCTCATTTGAAGGCGGCAAAACAAAAAGACACCCTAGAGGGGCCGAGTGAACCCTTTATTGGGGGGCCGGGTATCCCCAAACGGGACGGGAAAGGGTTTAGGGTTTGATTAGGCGGCCGCTACTACGGATCCCCCTAATCCAACCCTAAACCCTTTCCCTTGCTTCTCATTTGAAGGCGGCAAGACAAAAAGACACCCTAGTGGGGACGAGTGAACCCTTTTTGGGGGGACCAGGTATCCTAAAACGGGACGGGAAAGCGTTTAGGGTTTGATTAGGCGGCCGCTACCACGGATCCCCCTAATCCAACCCAAAACCTTTTCCCTTGCTTCTCATTTGAAGGCGGCAAGACAAAAAGACACCCTAGTGGGGACGAGTGAACCCTTTTTGGGGGGACCGGGTATCGTAAAACGGGACGGGAAAGGGTCGAGGGTTTGATTAGGCGGACCACTACCACGGATCCCCCTAATCAAAACCTAGACCCTTTCCCTTGCTTTTGATTTGAAGGCGGCAAGACAAAAAGACACCCTAGAGGGGCCGAGTGAACCCTTTTTGGGGGGACCGGGTATCCTAAGCGGGACAGAAAGGGTTTAGGGATTGATTAGGCGGACCACTACCGCGGATCCCCCTAATAAAACCCTAAACCCTTTCCCTTGCTTCTCATTTGAAGGCGGCAAGACAAAAAGACACCCTAGAGGGGCCGAGTGAACCCTTTTTTGAAGGGTCAGCTATCCGAAAACGGGACGGAAAAGGGTTTAGGGTTTGATTAGGCGGACCACTACCGCGGATCCCCCTAATCAAACCCTAAACCCTTTCCCTTGCTTCTCATTTGAAGGCGGCAAGACAAAAAGACACCCTAGAGGGGCCGAGTGAACCCTTTTTTGGGGGGCCGGGTATCCTAAAACGGGACGGGAAAGGGTTTAGGGTTTGATTAGGCTAATCAAACCCTAAACCCTTTCCCTTGCTTCTCATTTGAAGGCGGCAAGACAAAAAGACACCCTAGAGGGGCCGAGTGAACCCTTTTTTGAGGGGCCGGGTATCCTAAAACGGGACGGGAAAGGGTTTAGGGTTTGATTAGGCAGACCACTACCGCGGATCCCCCTAATCAAACCCTAAACCCTTTCCCTTGCTTCTCATTTGAAGGCGGCAAGACAAAAAGTCACCCTAGAGGGGCCGAGTGAACCCTTTTTTGAAGGGTCGGCCTATCCAAAACGGACGGGAAAGGGTTTAGGGTTTGATTAGGCGGACCGCTACCGCGGATCCCCTAATCAAACCCTAAACCCTTTACCTTGCTTCTCATTCGAAGGCGGCAAGACAAAAAGACACCCTAGAGGGGCCGAGTGAACCCTTTTTCTGGGGTCACGTATCCTAAAACGGGACGGGAAAGGGTTTAGGGTTTGATTAGGCGGACCGCTACTGTGGATCCGTCTAATCAAACCCTAAACCCTTTCCCTTGCTTCTCATTCGAAGGCGGCAAGACAAAAAGATACCCTAGAGGGGCCGAGTGAACCCTTTTTGGGGGGACCGGGTATCCTAAAGCGGGACGGGAAAGGGTTTAGGGTTTGATTAGGTGGACCGCTACCACGGATCCCCCTAATCCAACCCTAAACCCTTTCCCTTGCTTCTCATTTGAAGGCGGCAAGACAAAAAGACACCCTAGAGGGGCGGAGTGAACCCTTTTTGGGGGGACCGGGTATAGTAAAACGGGACGGGAAAGGGTTTAGGGTTTGATTAGGCGGACCGCTACCGCGGATCCCCCTAATCAAACCCTAAAACCTTTCCCTTGCTTCTCATTTAAAGGCGGCAAGACAAAAAGACACCCTAGAGGGGCGGAGTGAACCCTTTTTTGGGGGCTGGGTATCCTAAAACAGGACGGGAAAGGGTTTAGGGTTTGATTAGGCGGACCGCTACCGCGGATCCCCCTTATCAAACCTTAAACCCTTTCCCTTGCTTCTCATTTGAAGGCGGCAAGACAAAAAGAAACCCTAGAAGGGCGGAGTGAACCCTTTTGGGGGGACCGGGTATCGTAAAACGGGGCGGGGAAAAGGGTTTAGGGTTTTATTAGGCGGACCGCTACCGCGGATCCCCCTAATCAAACCCTAAACCCTTTCCCTTGCTTCTCATTTGAAAGCGACAAGAGAAAAAGACACCCTGGAGGGGCCGAGTAAACCGTTTTTTGGGGGGTCGGGTATCTTAAAACGGGACGGGAAAGGGTTTAGGATTTGATTAGGCGGACCGCTATCATGGATCCCCTAATCAAATCCTCAACAATTTCCCTTGATTCTCATTTGATGTCGGCAAGACAAAAAGACACCCTAGAGGGGCCGAGTAAACCCTTTTTGGGGGGGACCGGGTATCCTAAAGCGGGACGGGAAAAGGTTTAGGGTTTGATTAGGCGGACCGCTACCACGGATCCACCTAATCCAACCCTAAACCCTTTCCCTTGCTTCTCATTTGAAGGCAACAAGACAAAAAGACACCCTAGAGGGGCCGAGTGAACCATTTTTTGAAGGGTCGGGTACCTTAAAACGGGACGGGAAAGGGTTTAGGGTTTGATTAGGCGGACCGCTACCGCGGATCCCCCTAATCAAACCCTAATACCTTTCCCTTGCTTCTCATTTGAAGGCGGAAACACAAAAAGATACCCTAGAGGGCCGAGTGAACCCTTTTTTGGAGGGCCGGGTATCCTAAAACAGGAGGGGAAAGGGTTTAGGGTTTGATTAGGTGGAACGCTACCGTGGATCCCCCTAATCAAACCCTAAACCCTTTCCCTTGCTTCTCATTTGAAGGCGGCAAGACAAAAAGACACCCTAGAGGGGCCGAGTGAACCCTTTTTTGAAGGGTCGCTATCCAAAACGGGGAAAAAAGGGTTTAGGGTTTGATTAGGCGGACCGCTACCGTGGATCCCCTTAATCAAACCCTAAACCCTTTCCCTCGCTTCTCATTTGAAGGCGGCAAGACAAAAAGACACCCTAGAGGGGCCGAGTGAACCCTTTTTTGGGGGCCGGGTATCCTAAAACGGGACGGGAAAGGGTTTAGGGTTTGATTAGGCTAATCAAACCCTAAACCCTTTCCCTTGCTTCTCATTTGAAGGCGGCAAGACAAAAAGACACCCTAGAGGGGCCGAGTGAACCCTTTTTGAGGGGCCGGGTATCCTAAAACGGGACGGGAAAGGGTTTAGGGTTTGATTAGGCAGACCACTACCGCGGATCCCCTAATCAAACCCTAAACCCTTTCCCTTGCTTCTCATTTGAAGGCGGCAAGACAAAAAGTCACCCTAGAGGGGCCGAGTGAACCCTTTTTGAAGGGTCGACTATCCGAAGGACGGGAAAGGGTTTAGGGTTTGATTAGGCGGACCGCTACCGCGGATCCCCCTAATCAAACCCTAAACCCTTTCCCTTGCTTCTCATTCGACGGCGGCAAGACAAAAAGACACCCTAGAGGGGCTGAGTGAACCCTTTTTTCGGGGGCCGCGTATCCTAAAACGGGACGGGAAAGGGTTTAGGGTTTGATTAGGCGGACCGCTACTGTGGATCCGTCTAATCAAACCCTAAACCCTTTCCCTTGCTTCTCATTCGAAGGCGGCAAGACAAAAAGATACCCTAGAGGGGCCGAGTGAACCCTTTTTGGGGGGACCGGGTATCCTAAAGCGGGACGGGAAAGGGTTTAGGGTTTGATTAGGTGGACCGCTACCACGGATCCCCCTAATCCAACCCTAAACCCTTTCCCTTGCTTCTCATTTGAAGGCGGCAAGACAAAAAGACACCCTAGAGGGGCGGAGTGAACCCTTTTGGGGGGACCGGGTATAGTAAAAAGCGGGACGGAAAGGGTTTAGGGTTTGATTAGGCGGACCGCTACCGCGGATCCCCCTAATCAAACCCTAAAACCTTTCCCTTGCTTCTCATTTAAAGGCGGCAAGACAAAAAGACACCCTAGAGGGGCGGAGTGAACCCTTTTTTGGGGGCTGGGTATCCTAAAACAGGACGGGAAAGGGTTTAGGGTTTGATTAGGCGGACCGCTACCGCGGATCCCCCTTATCAAACCTTAAACCCTTTCCCTTGCTTCTCATTTGAAGGCGGCAAGACAAAAAGAAACCCTAGAAGGGCGGAGTGAACCCTTTTTGGGGGGACCGGGTATCGTAAAACGGGACGGGAAAGGGTTTAGGGTTTTATTAGGCGGACCGCTACCGCGGATCCCCCTAATCAAACCCTAAACCCTTTCCCTTGCTTCTCATTTGAAAGCGACAAGAGAAAAAGACACCCTGGAGGGGCCGAGTAAACCGTTTTTTGGGGGGTCGGGTATCTTAAAACGGGACGGGAAAGGGTTTAGGATTTGATTAGGCGGACCGCTACCGCGGATCCCCCTAATCAAATCCTCAACAATTTCCCTTGATTCTCATTTGATGTCGGCAAGACAAAAAGACACCCTAGAGGGGCCGAGTAAACCCTTTTTGGGGGGGACCGGGTATCCTAAAGCGGGACGGGAAAAGGTTTAGGGTTTGATTAGGCGGACCGCTACCACGGATCCACCTAATCCAACCCTAAACCCTTTCCCTTGCTTCTCATTTGAAGGCAACAAGACAAAAAGACACCCTAGAGGGGCCGAGTGAACCATTTTTTGAAGGGTCGGGTACCTTAAACGGACGGGGAAAGGGTTTAGGGTTTGATTAGGCGGACCGCTACCGCGGATCCCCCTAATCAAACCCTAATACCTTTCCCTTGCTTCTCATTTGAAGGCGGAAACACAAAAAGATACCCTAGAGGGCCGAGTGAACCCTTTTTTGGAGGGCCGGGTATCCTAAAACAGGAGGGGAAAGGGTTTAGGGTTTGATTAGGTGGAACGCTACCGTGGATCCCCCTAATCAAACCCTAAACCCTTAGCCTTGCTTCTCATTCGAAGGCGGCTTGACAAAAAGACACCCTAGAGGGTACGAGTGAACCCTTTTTTGGGGTGGACCGGGTATCCTAAATCGGGATGGGAAAGGGTTAAGGGTTTGATTAGGATCCCGCTAATCAAACCCTAAACCCTTTCCCTTGCTTCTCATTCGAAGGCGACAAGACAAAAAGACACCCTAGAGGGGCCGAGTGAACCCTTTTTTGGGGGGGCCGGGTATCCTAAAACGGGACGGGAAAGGGTTTAGGGTTTGATTAGGCGGACCGCTACCGCGGATCCCCCTAATCAAACGCTCAACCCTTTCCCTTGCTTCTCATTCGAAGGCGGCAAGACAAAAAGACACCCTAGAGAGGCCGAGTGAACCCTTTTGGGGGGACCGGGTATCGTAAAACGGGGACGGGAAAAGGGTTTAGGGTTTGATTAGGCGGACCGCTACCGCGGATCCCCTAATCAAAACCTAAACCCTTTCCCTTGCTTCTCATTTGAAGGCGGCAAGACAAAAAGACACCCTAGAGGGGCCGAGTGAACCCTTTTGGGTGGACCGGGTATCCTAGCAGACGGGAAAGGGTTTAGGGTCTGATTAGGCGGACCACTACCGCGGATCCCCCTAATAAAACCCTAAACCCTTTCCCTTGCTTCTCATTTGAAGGCGGCAAGACAAAAAGACACCCTAGAGGGGCCGAGTGAACCCTTTTTTGGGGGGCCGGGTATCCTAAAACGGGACGGGAAAGGGTTTAGGGTTTGATTAGGCTAATCAAACCCTAAACCCTTTCCCTTGCTTCTCATTTGAAGGCGGCAAGACAAAAAGACACCCTAGAGGGGCCGAGTGAACCCTTTTTTGGGGGGCCGGGTATCCTAAAACGGGACGGGAAAGAGTTTAGGGATTGATTAGGCAGACCACTATCGCGGATCCCCCTAATCAAACCCTAAACCCTTTCACTTGCTTCTCATTCGAAGGCGGTAAGACGAAAAGACACCCTAGAGGGGCCGAGTGAACCCTTTTTTGGTGTGTCGGGTCTCCTAAAACGGACGGAAAGGGTTTATGTTTTGATTAGGCGGACCGCTACCACGGATCCCCCTAATCAAACCCTAAATCCTTTCTCTTGCTTCTCATTTGAAGGCGGCAAGACAAAAAGACACCCTAGAGGGGCCGAGTGAACCCTTTATTGGGGGCCGGAATCCCAAACGGGACGGAAAATGGTTTAGGGTTTGATTAGGCGGACCGCTACCGCGGATCCCCCTAATCAAACCCTAAACCCTTTCCCTTGCTTCTCATTCGAAGGCGGCAAGACAAAAAGACACCCTAGAGGGGCCGAGTGAACCCTTTTTCGGGGGACCGGGTATCCTAAAGCGGGACGGGAAAGGGTTTAGGGTTTGATTAGGCAGACCGCTACCACGGATCCCCCTAATCCAACCCTAAACTCTTTCCCTTGCTTCTCATTTGAAGGCGGCAAGACAAAAAGACACCCTAGAGGGGCGGAGTGAACCCTTTTGGGGGACCGGGTATCGTAAAAGGGACGGAAAGGGTTTAGGGTTTTATTAGGCGGACCGCTACCGCGGATCCCCCTAATCAAACCCTAAACCCTTTCCCTTGCTTCTCATTTTAAGGCGGCAAGACAAAAAGACACCCTAGAGGGGCCGAGTGAACCCTTTTTTGAAGGGTCGGGTATCCGAAAACGGGACGGGAAAGGGTTTAGGGTTTGATTAGGCGGACCGCTACCGCGGATCCCCCTAATCAAACCCTAAACCCTTTCTCTTGCTTCTCATTTGAAGGCGACAAGACAAAAAGACACCCAAGAGGGGCCGAGTGAATCCTTTATTGGGAGGCCGGGTATCCCCAAACGGGAAGGGAAAAAGTTTAGGGTTTGATTAGGCGGACCGCTACCGCGAATCCCCCTAATAAAACCCTAAACCCTTTGCCTTGCTTCTCATTCGAAGGCGGCAAGACAAAAAGACACCCTAGAGGGGCCGAGTGAACCCTTTTTGGGGGGACCGGGTATCCTAATCGGGACGGAAAGGGTTTAGGGTTTGATTAGGCGGACCGCTACCACGGATCCCCCTAATCCAACCCTAAACCCTTTCCCTTGCTTCTCATTTGAAGGCGGCAAGACAAAAAGACACCCTAGAGGGGCGGAGTGAACCCTTTTTGGGGGGACCGGGTATCGTTAAACGGGACGAGAAAGGGTTTAGGGTTTGATTAGGCGGACCGCTATCGTGGATCCCCCTAATCAAACCCTAAACCCTTTCCCTTGCTTCTCATTTGAAGGCGGCAAGACAAAAAGACACCCTAGAGGGGCCGAGTGAACCCTTTTTTGGGGGGCCGGGTATCCTAAAACGGGACGGGAAAGGGTTTAGGGTTTGATTAGGCGGATCCGCCTAATCAAACCCTAAACCCTTTCCCTTGCTTCTCATTCGAAGGCGGTAAGACAAAAAGACACCCTAGAGGGGCCGAGTGAACCCTTTTTTGGTGGGCCGGGTATCCTAAAACGGGACGAGAAAGGGTTTAGGTTTTGATTAGGTGGACCGCTACCGCGGATCCTTCTAATCAAACCCTAAACCCTTTCTCTTGCTTCTCATTTGAAGGCGGCAAAACAAAAAGACACCCTAGAGGGGCCGAGTGAACCCTTTATTGGGGGGCCGGGTATCCCCAAACGGGACGGGAAAGGGTTTAGGGTTTGATTAGGCGGCCGCTACCACGGATCCCCCTAATCCAACCCTAAACCCTTTCCCTTGCTTCTCATTTGAAGGCGGCAAGACAAAAAGACACCCTAGTGGGGACGAGTGAACCCTTTTTGGGGGGACCAGGTATCCTAAAACGGGACGGGAAAGGGTTTAGGGTTTGATTAGGCGGCCGCTACCACGGATCCCCCTAATCCAACCCTAAACCTTTTCCCTTGCTTCTCATTTAAAGGCGGCAAGACAAAAAGACACCCTAGAGGGGCCGAGTGAACCCTTTTTGGGGGGACCGGGTATCGTAAAACGGGACGGGAAAGGGTTTAGGTTTTTATTAGGCGGACCGCTACCGCGGATCCCCCTAATCAAACCCTAAACCCTTTCCTTGCTTCTCATTTGAAGGCGGCAAGACAAAAAGACACCCTAGATAGGCCGAGTGAACCCTTTTTTGAAGGGTCGGGTATCCGAAAACGGGACGGGAAAGGGTTTAGGGTTTGATTAGGCGGACCGCTACCGCGGATCCCCCTAATCAAACCCTAAACCCTTTTTCTTGCTTCTCATTTGAAGGCGGCAAGACAAAAAGACACCCTAGAGGGGCCGAGTGAATCCTTTATTGGGAGGCCGGGTATCCCCAAACGGGAAGGGAAAGGGTTTAGGGTTTGATTAGGCGGACCGCTACCGCGAATCCCCCTAATCAAACCCTAAACCCTTTCCCTTGCTTCTCATTCGAAGGCGGCAAGACAAAAAGACACCCTAGAGGGGCCGAGTGAACCCTTTTTAGGGGGACCGGGTATCCTAATGCGGGACGGGAAAGGGTTTAGGGTTTGATTAGGCGGACCGCTACCACGGATCCCCCTAATCCAACCCTAAACCCTTTCCCTTGCTTCTCATTTGAAGGCGGCAAGACAAAAAGACACCCTAGAGGGGCGGAGTGAACCCTTTTGGGGGACCGGGTATCGTTAACGGGACGGGAAAGGGTTTAGGGTTTGATTAGGCGGACCGCTATCGCGGATCCCTCTAATCAAACCCTAAACCCTTTCCCTTGCTTCTCATTTGAAGGCGGCAAGACAAAAAGACACCCTAGAGGGGCCGAGTGAACCCTTTTTTGGGGGGCCGGGTATCCTAAAACGGGACGGGAAAGGGTTTAGGGTTTTATTAGGCGGATCCGCCTAATCAAACCCTAAACCCTTTCCCTTGCTTCTCATTCGAAGGCGGTAAGACAAAAAGACACCCTAGAGGGGCCGAGTGAACCCTTTTTTGGTGGGCCGGGTATCCTAAAACGGGACGAGAAAGGGTTTTGGTTTTGATTAGGTGGACCGCTACCGCGGATCCTCCTAATCAAACCCTAAACCCTTTCTCTTTCTTCTTATTTGAAGGCGGCAAAACAAAAAGACACCCTAAAGGGGCCGAGTGAACCCTTTATTGGGGGGCCGGGTATCCCCAAACAGGACGGGAAAGGGTTTAGGGTTTGATTAGGCGGCCGCTACCACGGATCCCCCTAATCCAACCCTACACCCTTTCCCTTGCTTCTCATTTGAAGGCGGCAAGACAAAAAGACACCCTAAAGGGGCCGAGTGAACCCTTTTTGGGGGGACCGGGTATCGTAAAACGGGACGGGAAAGGGTTTAGGTTTTTATTAGGCGGACCGCTACTGCGGATCCCCCTAATCAAACCCTAAACCATTTCCCTTGCTTCTCATTTGAAGGCGGCAAGACAAAAAGACACCCTAGATAGGCCGAGTGAACCCTTTTTTGAAGGGTCGGGTATCCGAAAACGGGACGGGAAAGGGTTTAGGGTTTGATTAGGCGGACCGCTACCGCGGATCCCCCTAATCAAACCCTAAACCCTTTTTCTTGCTTCTCATTTGAAGGCGGCAAGACAAAAAGACACCCTAGAGGGGCCGAGTGAATCCTTTATTGGGAGGCCGGGTATCCCCAAACGGAAGGGAAAGGGTTTAGGTTTTGATTAGGCGGACCGCTACCGCGAATCCCCTAATCAAACCCTAAACCCTTTCCCCTTGCTTCTCATTCGAAGGCGGCAAGACAAAAAGACACCCTAGAGGGGCCGAGTGAACCCTTTTAGGGGACCGGGTATCCTAATGCAGGACGGGAAAGGGTTTAGGGTTTGATTAGGCGGACCGCTACCACGGATCCCCCTAATCCAACCCTAAACCCTTTCCCTTGCTTCTCATTTGAAGGCGGCAAGACAAAAAGACACCCTAGAGGGGCGGAGTGAACCCTTTTTGGGGGGACCGGGTATCGTTAAACGGGACGGGAAAGGGTTTAGGGTTTGATTAGGCGGACCGCTATCGCGGATCCCTCTAATCAAACCCTAAACCCTTTCCCTTGCTTCTCATTTGAAGGCGGCAAGACAAAAAGACACCCTAGAGGGGCCGAGTGAACCCTTTTTTGGTGGGCCGGGTATCCTAAAACGGGACGAGAAAGGGTTTTGGTTTTGATTAGGTGGACCGCTACCGCGGATCCTCCTAATCAAACCCTAAACCCTTTCTCTTTCTTCTTATTTGAAGGCGGCAAAACAAAAAGACACCCTAAAGGGGCCGAGTGAACCCTTTATTGGGGGGCCGGGTATCCCCAAACAGGACGGGAAAGGGTTTAGGGTTTGATTAGGCGGCCGCTACCACGGATCCCCCTAATCCAACCCTAAACCCTTTCCCTTGCTTCTCATTTGAAGGCGGCAAGACAAAAAGACACCCTAGAGGGGCGGAGTGAACCCTTTTTGGGGGGACCGGGTATCGTTAAACGGGACGGGAAAGGGTTTAGGGTTTGATTAGGCGGACCGCTATCGCGGATCCCTCTAATCAAACCCTAAACCCTTTCCCTTGCTTCTCATTTGAAGGCGGCAAGACAAAAAGACACCCTAGAGGGGCCGAGTGAACCCTTTTTTGGTGGGCCGGGTATCCTAAAACGGGACGAGAAAGGGTTTTGGTTTTGATTAGGTGGACCGCTACCGCGGATCCTCCTAATCAAACCCTAAACCCTTTCTCTTTCTTCTTATTTGAAGGCGGCAAAACAAAAAGACACCCTAAAGGGGCCGAGTGAACCCTTTATTGGGGGCCGGTATCCCCAAACAGACGGGAAAGGGTTTAGGGTTTGATTAGGCGGCCGCTACCACGGATCCCCCTAATCCAACCCTAAACCCTTTCCCTTGCTTCTCATTTGAAGGCGGCAAGACAAAAAGACACCCTAGAGGGGCGGAGTGAACCCTTTTTGGGGGGACCGGGTATCGTTAAACGGGACGGGAAAGGGTTTAGGGTTTGATTAGGCGGACCGCTATCGCGGATCCCCTAATCAAACCCTAAACCCTTTCCCTCGCTTCTCATTTGAAGGCGGCAAGACAAAAAGACACCCTAGAGGGGCCGAGTGAACCCTTTTTGGTGGGCCGGGTATCCTAAAACGGGACGAGAAAGGGTTTTGGTTTTGATTAGGTGGACCGCTACCGCGGATCCTCCTAATCAAACCCTAAACCCTTTCTCTTTCTTCTTATTTGAAGGCGGCAAAACAAAAAGACACCCTAAAGGGGCCGAGTGAACCCTTTATTGGGGGGCCGGGTATCCCCAAACAGGACGGGAAAGGGTTTAGGGTTTGATTAGGCGGCCGCTACCACGGATCCCCCTAATCCAACCCTACACCCTTTCCCTTGCTTCTCATTTGAAGGCGGCAAGACAAAAAGACACCCTAAAGGGGCCGAGTGAACCCTTTATTGGGGGGCCGGGTATCCCCAAAAAGGACGGGAAAGGGTTTAGGGTTTGATTAGGCGGACCGCTACTGCGGATCCCCCAAATCAAACCCTAAACCCTTTCCCTTGATTCTAATTCTAAGGCGCCAAGACAAAAAGACACCCTTGAGGGGCCGAGTGAACCCTTTTTGGAAGGACCGGGTATCCTAAAGCGGGACGGGAAAGGGTTTAGGGTTTGATTAGGTAGACCGCTACCACGGATCCCCCTAATCCAATCCTAAACCCTTTCCCATGCTTCTCATTTGAAGGCGGCAAGACAAAAAGACACCCTAGAGGGGCCGAGTGAACCTTTTTTGGGGGGACCGGGGATCGTAAAACGGGACGGGAAAGGGTTTAGGGTTTGATTAGGCAGACCGCTACCAAGGATCCCCCTAATCAAACCCTAAACCCTTTCCCTTGCTTCTCATTTGAAGGCGGCAAGACAAAAAGACACCCTAGAGGGGCCGAGTGAACCCTTTTTTGGGGAGCCGGGTATTCTAAAACGGGACGGGAAAGGGTTTAGGGTTTGATTAGGCGGACCACTACCGCGGATCCCCCTAATCAAACCCTAAACTCTTTCCCTTGCTTCTCATTTGAAGGCGGCAAGACAAAAAGACACCCTAGAGGGGCCGAGTGAACCCTTTTTTGAGGGTCGGGTATCCTAAAAAGGGTCGGGAAAGGGTTTAGGGTTTTATTAGGCGGACCGCTACCGCGGATCCCCCTAATCAAACCCTAAACTTTTTCCCTTGCTTCTCATTCCAAGGCGGCAAGACAAAAAGACACCCTAGAGGGGCCGAGTGAACCCTTTTTTGGGGGCCCGGGTATCCTAAAACGGGACAGGAAAGGGTTTAGGGTTTGATTAGGCGGACCGCTACCGCGGATATCCCTAATCAAACCCTAAACCCTTTCCCTTGCTTCTCATTTGAAGGCGGCAAGACAAAAAGACACCCTCGAGGGGCCGAGTGACCCCTTTTTTGAGGGTCGGGTATCCTAAAACGGGTCGGGAAAGGGTTTAGTGTTTTATTAGGCGGACCGCTACCGCGGATCCCCCTAATCAAACCTTAAACCCGTTTCCCTTGCTTCTCATTCCAAGGCGGCAAGACAAAAAGACACCCTAGAGGGGCCGAGTGAACCCTTTTTTGGGGGTCGGGTATCCTAAAACGGGACGGGAAAGGTTTTAGGGTTTGATTATGCGGACCGCTACCGCGGATTCCCCTAATCAAACCCTAAACCCTTTCCCTTGCTTCTCATTCGAAGGCGGCAAGACAAAAAGACACCCTAGAGGGGCGGAGTGAACCCTTTTTGGGGGGACCGGGTATCGTTAAACGGGACGGGAAAGGGTTTAGGGTTTTATTAGGCGGACCGCTACCGCGGATCCCCCTAATCAAACCCTAAACCTGTTTCCCTTGCTTCTCATTCCAAGGCGGCAAGACAAAAAGACACCCTAGAGGGGCCGAGTGAACCCTTTTTTGGGGGCCGGGTATCCTAAAACGGGACGGGAAAGGTTTTAGGGTTTGATTATGCGGACCGCTACCGCGGATTCCCCTAATCAAACCCTAAACCCTTTCCCTTGCTTCTCATTCGAAGGCGGCAAGACAAAAAGACACCCTAGAGGGGCGGAGTGAACCCTTTTTGGGGGGACCGGGTATCGTTAAACGGGACGGGAAAGGGTTTAGGGTTTTATTAGGCGGACCGCTATCGAGGATCCCCCTAATTAAACCCTAAACCCTTTCCCTTGCTTCTCATTTGAAGGCGGCAATACAAAAAGACACCCTAGAGGGGCCGAGTGAACCCTTTTTTAGGGGGCCGGGTATCCTAAAACGGGACGGGAAAGGGTTTAGGGTTTGATTAGGCGGACCACTACCGCGGATCCCCCTAATTAAACCCTAAACCCTTTCCCTTGCTGCTCATTTGAAGGCGGCAAGACAAAAAGACACCCTAGAGGGGCCGAGTGAACCCTTTTTTAAAGGGTCGGGTATCCTAAAACTGGACGGGAAAGGGTTTAGGGTTTGATTAGGCGGACCGCTACCGCGGATCCCCCTAATCAAACCCTAAACCCTTTCCCTTGCTTCTCAATCAAAGGCGGTAAGACAAAAAGACATCCTAGAGGGGCCGAGTGAACCCTTTTTTGGGGGGCCGGGTATCCTAAAATGGGACGGGAAAGGGTTTAGGGTTTGATTAGGCAGATCCGCCTAATCAAACCCTAAACCCTTTCCCTTGCTTCTCATTCGAAGGCGGTAAGACAAAAAGACACCCTAGAGGGGCCGAGTGAACCCTTTTTTGGTGGGCCGGGTATCCTAAAACGGGACGAGAAAGGGTTTAGGGTTTGATTAGGCGGATCCGCCTAATCAAACCCTAAACCCTTTCCCTTGCTTCTCATTCGAAGGCGGTAAGACAAAAAGACACCCTAGAGGGACCGAGTGAACCCTTTTTTGGTGGGCCGGGTATCCTAAAACGGGACGAGAAAGGGTTTAGGTTTTGATTAGGTGGACCGCTACCGCGGATCCTCCTAATCAAACCCTAAACCCTTTCTCTTGCTTCTTATTTGAAGGCGGCAAAACAAAAAGACACCCTAAAGGGGCCGAGTGAACCCTTTATTGGGGGGCCGGGTATCCCCAAACGGGGCGGGAAAGGGTTTAGGGTTTGATTAGGCGGCCGCTACCACGGATCCCCCTAATCCAACCCTAAACCCTTTCCCTTGCTTCTCATTTGAAGGCGGCAAGACAAAAAGACACCCTAGAGGGGCGGAGTGAACCCGTTTTGGGGGGACCGGGTATCCTAAAACGGGACGGGAAAGGGTTTAGGGTTTGATTAGGCGGACCGCTACTACGGATCCCCCAAATCAAACCCTAAACCCTTTCCCTTGATTCTAATTCGAAGGCGCCAAGACAAAAAGACACCCTAGAGGGGCCGAGTGAACCCTTTTTGGAAGGACCGGGTATCCTAAAGCGGGACGGGAAAGGGTTTAGGGTTTGATTTGGCAGACCGCTACCACGTATCCCCCTAATCCAACCCTAAACCCTTTCCCATGCTTCTCATTTGAAGGCGGCAAGACAAAAAGACACCCTAGAGGGGCCGAGTGAACCCTTTTTGGGGGGACCGGGTATCGTAAAACGGGACGGGAAAGGGTTTAGGGTTTGATTAGGCAGACCGCTACCAAGGATCCCCCTAATCAAACCCTAAACCCTTTCCCTTGCTTCTCATTTGAAGGTGGCTAGACAAAAAGACACCCTAGAGGGGCCGAGTGAACCCTTTTTTGGGGAGCCGGGTATTCTAAAACGGGACGGGAAAGGGTTTAGAGTTTGATTAGGCGGACCACTACCGCGGATCCCCCTAATCAAACCCTAAACTCTTTCCCTTGCTTCTCATTTGAAGGCGGCAAGACAAAAAGACACCCTAGAGGGGCCGAGTGAACCCTTTTTTGAGGGTCGGGTATCCTAAAAAGGGTCGGGAAAGGGTTTAGGGTTTTATTAGGCGGACCGCTACCGCGGATCCCCCTAATCAAACCCTAAACCGTTTCCCTTGCTTCTAATTCCAAGGCGGCAAGACAAAAAGACACCCTAGAGGGGCCGAGTGAACCCTTTTTTGGGGGCCCGGGTATCCTAAAACGGGACGGGAAAGGGTTTAGGGTTTGATTAGGCGGACCGCTACCGCGGATCGCCCTAATAAAACCCTAAACCCTTTCCCTTGCTTCTCATTTGAAGGCGGCAAGACAAAAAGACACCCTAGAGGGGCCGAGTGAACCCTTTTTTGAGGGTCGTGTATCCTAAAACGGGTCGGGAAAGGGTTTAGTGTTTTATTAGGCGGACCGCTACCGCGGATCCCCCTAATCAAACCCTAAACCCGTTTCCCTTGCTTCTCATTCCAAGGCGGCAAGACAAAAAGACACCCTAGAGGGGCCGAGTGAACCCTTTTTTGGGGGCCGGGTATCCTAAAACGGGACGGGAAAGGTTTTAGGGTTTGATTATGCGGACCGCTACCGCGGATCCCCCTAATCAAACCCTAAACCCTTTCCCTTGCTTCTCATTCGAAGGCGGCAAGACAAAAAGACACCCTAGAGGGGACGAGTGAACCCTTTTTTGGGGGGACCGGGTATCCTAAAACGGGACGGGAAAGGGTTTAGGGTTTGATTAGGCGGCCGCTACCACGGATCCCCCTAATCCAACCCTAAACCCTTTCCCATGCTTCTCATTTGGAGGCGGCAAGACAAAAAGACACCCTAGTGGGGACGAGTGAACCCTTTTTGGGGGGACCAGGTATCCTAAAACGGGACGGGAAAGGGTTTAGGGTTTGATTAGGCGGCCGCTACCACGGATCCCCCAAATCCAACCCTAAACCCTTTCCCTTGCTTCTCATTTAAAGGCGGCAAGATAAAAAGACACCCTAGAGGGGCGGAGTGAACCCTTTTTGGGGGGACCGGGTATCGTAAAACGGGACGGGAAAGGGTTTAGGGTTTGATTAGGCGGACCGCTACCGCGGATCCCCCTAATCAAACCCTAAACCCTTTCCCTTGCTTCTCATTTGAAGGCGGCAAGACAAAAAGACACCTTAGAGAGGCCGAGTGAACCCTTTTTTGGGGGGCCGGTTATCCTAAAACGGGACGGGAAAAGGTTTAGGGTTTGATTAGGCGGACCGCTACCGCGAATCCCCCTAATCAAACCCTAAACCCTTTCCCTTGCTTCTCATTCGTAGGCGGCAAGACAAAAAGACACCCTAGAGGGGACGAGTGAACCCTTTTTTGGGGGGACCAGGTATCCTAAAGCGGGACGGGAAAGGGTTTAGGGTTTCATTAGGATCCCCCTAATCAAATCCTAAACCTTTTCCCTTGCTTCTCATTCGAAGCCGGCAAGACAAAAAGACACCCTAGAGGGGCCGAGTGAACCCTTTTTTGGGGGGCCGGGTATCCTAAAACGGGACGGGAAAGGGTTTAGGGTTTTATTAGGCGGACCGCTACCCCGGATCCCCCTAATCAAACCCTAAACCGTTTCTCTTCCTTCTCATTTGAAGGCGGCAAGACAAAAAGACACCCTAGAGGGGCCGAGAGAACCCTTTATTGGGGGGCCGGGTATCCCAAAATGGAACGGGAAAGGGTTTAGGGTTTGATTAGGCGGACCGCTACCACGGATCCCCCTTATCAAACCCTAAACCCTTTCCCCTGCTTCTCATTCGAAGGCGGAAAGATAAAAAGACACCCTAGAGGGGCCGAGTGAACCCTTTTTGGGGGGACCGGGTATCCTAATGCGGGACGGGAAAGGGTTTAGGGTTTGATTAGGCGGACCACTACCACGGATCCCCCTAATCCAACCCTAAACCCTTTCCCTTGCTTCTCATTTGAAGGCGGCAAGACAAAAAGACACCCTAGAGGGGCCGAGTGAACCCTTTTTGGGGGGACCGGGTATCCTAATGCGGGACGGGAAAGGGTTTAGGGTTTGATTAGGCGGACCGCTACCACGGATCCCCCTAATCCAACCCTAAACCCTTTCCCTTGCTTCTCATTTGAAGGCGGCAAGACAAAAAGACACCCTAGAGGGGCCGAGTGAACCCTTTTTTGGGGGGGGCGGGTATCGTAAAACGGGACGGGAAAGGGTTTAGGGTTTGATTAGGCGGATCCGCCTAATCAAACCCTAAACCCTTTCCCTTGCTTCTCATTCGAAGGCGGTAAGACAAAAAGACACCCTAGAGGGGCCGAGTGAACCCTTTTTTGGTGGGCCGGGTATCCTAAAACGGGACGAGAAAGGGTTTAGGTTTTGATTAGGTGGACCGCTACCGCGGATCCTCCTAATCAAACCCTAAACCCTTTCTCTTTCTTCTTATTTGAAGGCGGCAAAACAAAAAGACACCCTAAAGGGGCCGAGTGAACCCTTTATTGGGGGGCCGGGTATCCCCAAACGGGACGGGAAAGGGTTTAGGGTTTGATTAGGCGGCCGCTACCACGGATCCCCCTAATCCAACCCTAAACCCTTTCCCTTGCTTCTCATTTGAAGGCGGCAAGACAAAAAGACACCCTAGAGGGGCGGAGTGAACCCGTTTTGGGGGGACCGGGTATCCTAAAACGGGACGGGAAAGGGTTTAGGGTTTGATTAGGCGGCCGCTACCACGGATCCCCCTAATCCAACCCTAAACCCTTTCCCTTGCTTCTCATTTGAAGGCGGCAAGACAAAAAGACACCCTAGAGGGGCCGAGTGAACCCTTTTTTGGGGAGCCGGGTATCCTAAAAAGGGTCGGGAAAGGGTTTAGGGTTTTATTAGGCGGACCGCTACCACGGATCCCCCTAATCAAACCCTAAACTCTTTCCCTTGCTTCTCATTTGAAGGCGGCAAGACAAAAAGACACCCTAGAGGGGCCGAGTGAACCCTTTTTTGAGGGTCGGGTATCCTAAAAAGGGTCGGGAAAGGGTTTAGGGTTTTATTAGGCGGACCGCTACCGCGGATCCCCCTAATCAAACCCTAAACTGTTTCCCTTGCTTCTCATTCCAAGGCGGCAAGACAAAAAGACACCCTAGAGGGGCCGAGTGAACCCTTTTTTGGGGGCCCGGGTATCCTAAAACGGGACGGGAAAGGGTTTATGGTTTGAATAGGCGGACCGCTACCGCGGATCTCCCTAATCAAACCCTAAACCCTTTCCCTTGCTTCTCATTTGAAGGCGGCAAGACAAAAAGACACCCTAGAGGGGCCGAGTGAACCCTTTTTTGAGGGTCGGGTATCCTAAAACGGGTCGGGAAAGGGTTTAGTGTTTTATTAGGCGGACCGCTACCGCGGATCCCCCTAATCAAACCCTAAACCCGTTTCCTTTGCTTCTCATTCCAAGGCGGCAAGACAAAAAGACACCCTAGAGGGGCCGAGTGAACCCTTTTTTGGGGGCCGGGTATCCTAAAACGGGACGGGAAAGGTTTTAGGGTTTGATTATGCGGACCGCTACCGCGGATCCCCCTAATCAAACCCTAAACCCTTTCCCTTGCTTCTCATTCGAAGGCGGCAAGACAAAAAGACACCCTAGAGGGGCCGAGTGAACCCTTTTTTGGGGGATCGGGTATCCTAAAACGGGACGGGAAAGGGTTTAGGGTTTGATTAGGCGGACCGCTACCGCGGATCCCCCTAATCAAACCCTAAACCCTTTCCCTTGCTTCTCATTTGAAGGCGGCAAGACAAAAAGACACCCTAGAGGGGCCGAGTGAACCCTTTTTGGGGGGCCGGGTATCCTAAAACGGGACGGGAAAAGGTTTAGGGTTTGATTAGGCGGACCGCTACCGCGAATCCCCCTAATCAAACCCTAAACCCTTTCCCTTGCTTCTCATTCGAAGGCGGCAAGACAAAAAGACACCCTAGAGGGGACGAGTGAACCCTTTTTTGGGGGGACCGGGTATCCTAAAGCGGGACGGGAAAGGGTTTAGGGTTTCATTAGGATCCCACTAATAAAATCCTAAACCTTTTCCCTTGCTTCTCATTCGAAGGCGGCAAGACAAAAAGACACCCTAGAGGGGCCGAGTGAACCCTTTTTTGGGGGGCCAGGTATCCTAAAACGGGACGGGAAAGGGTTTAGGGTTTGATTAGGCGGACCGCTACACTGGATCCCCCTAATCAAACCCTAAACCGTTTCTCTTCCTTCTCATTTGAAGGCGGCAAGACAAAAAGACACCCTAGAGGGGCCGAGAGAACCCTTTATTGGGGGGCCGGGTATCCCAAAATGGAACGGGAAAGGGTTTAGGGTTTGATTAGGCGGACCGCTACCGCGGATCCCCCTTATCAAACCCTAAACCCTTTCCCCTGCTTCTCATTCGAAGGCGGAAAGATAAAAAGACACCCTAGAGGGGCCGAGTGAACCCTTTTTGGGGGGACCGAGTATCCTAAAACGGGACGGGAAAGGGTTTAGGGTTTGATTAGGCGGACCACTACCACGGATCCCCCTAATCAAACCCTAAACCCTTTCCCTTGCTTCTCATTTGAAGGCGGCAAGACAAAAAGACACCCTAGATAGGCCAAGTGAACCCTTTTTGGGGGGACCGGGTATCGTAAAACGGGACGGGAAAGGGTTTAGGTTTTGATTAGGCGGACCGCTACCGCGGATCCCCCTAATCAAACCCTAAACCCTTTCCCTTGCTTCTCATTTGAAGGCGGCAAGACAAAAAGACACCCTAGATAGGCCAAGTGAACCCTTTTTTGAAGGGTCGGGTATCCGAAAACGGGACGGGAAAGGGTTTAGGGTTTGATTAGGCGGACCGCTACCGCGGATCCCCCTAATCAAACCCTAAACCCTTTTTCTTGCTTCTCATTTGAAGGCGGCAAGACAAAAAGACACCCTAGAGGGGACGAGTAAATCCTTTATTGGGAGGCCGGGTATCCCCAAACGGGAAGGGAAAGGGTTTAGGGTTTGATTAGGCGGACCGCTACCGCGAATCCCCCTAATCAAACCCTAAACCCTTTCCCTTGCTTCTCATTCGAAGGCGGCAAGACAAAAAGACACCCTAGAGGGGCCGAGTGAACCCTTTTTGGGGGGACCGGGTATCCTAATGCGGGACGGGAAAGGGTTTAGGGTTTGATTAGGCGGACCGCTACCACGGATCCCCCTAATCCAACCCTAAACCCTTTCCCTTGCTTCTCATTTGAAGGCGGCAAGACAAAAAGACACCCTAGAGGGGCGGAGTGAACCCTTTTTGGGGGGACCGGGTATCGTTAAACGGGACGGGAAAGGGTTTAGGGTTTGATTAGGCGGACCGCTATCGCGGATCCGCCTAATCAAACCCTAAACCCTTTCCCTTGCTTCTCATTTGAAGGCGGCAAGACAAAAAGACACCCTAGAGGGGCCGAGCGAACCCTTTTTTGGGGGGCCGGGTATCCTAAAACGGGACGGGAAAGGGTTTAGGGTTTGATTAGGCGGATCCGCCTAATCAAACCCTAAACCCTTTCCCTTGCTTCTCATTCGAAGGCGGTAAGACAAAAAGACACCCTAGAGGGGCCGAGTGAACCCTTTTTTGGTGGGCCGGGTATCCTAAAACGGGACGAGAAAGGATTTAGGTTTTGATTAGGTGGACCGCTACCGCGGATCCTCCTAATCAAACCCTAAACCCTTTCTCTTTCTTCTTATTTGAAGGCGGCAAAACAAAAAGACACCCTAAAGGGGCCGAGTGAACCCTTTATTGGGGGGCCGGGTATCCCCAAACGGGACGGGAAAGGGTTTAGGGTTTGATTAGGCGGCCGCTACCCCGGATCCCACTAATCCAACCCTAAACCCTTTCCCTTGCTTCTCATTTGAAGGCGGCAAGACAAAAAGACACCCTAGAGGGGCGGAGTGAACCCGTTTTGGGGGGACCGGGTATCCTAAAACGGGACGGGAAAGGGTTTAGAGTTTGATTAGGCGGACCGCTACTGCGGATCCCCCAAATCAAACCCTAAACCCTTTCCCTTGATTCTAATTCGAAGGCGCCAAGACAAAAAGACACCCTAGAGGGGCCGAGTGAACCCTTTTTGGAAGGACCGGGTATCCTAAAGCGGGACGGGAAAGGGTTTAGGGTTTGATTAGGCAGACCGCTACCACGGATCCCCCTAATCCAATCCTAAACCCTTTCCCATGCTTCTCATTTGAAGGCGGCAAGACAAAAAGACACCCGAGAGGGGCCGAGTGAACCTTTTTTGGGGGGACCGGGTATCGTAAAACGGGACGGGAAAGGGTTTAGGGTTTGATTAGGCAGACCGCTACCAAGGATCCCCCTAATCAAACCCTACACCCTTTCCCTTGCTTCTCATTTGAAGGCGGCAAGACAAAAAGACACCCTAGAGGGGCCGAGTGAACCCTTTTTTGGGGAGCCGGGTATTCTATAACGGGACGGGAAAGGGTTTAGGGTTTGATTAGGCGGACCACTACCGCGGATTCCCCTAATCAAACCCTAAACTCTTTCCCTTGCTTCTCATTTGAAGGCGGCAAGACAAAGACACCCTAAAGGGGCCGAGTGAACCCTTTTTTGAGGGTCGGGTATCCTAAAAAGGGTCGGGAAAGGGTTTAGGCTTTTATTAGGCGGACCGCTACCGCGGATCCCCCTAATCAAACCCTAAACTGTTTCCCTTGCTTCTCATTCCAAGGCGGCAAGACAAAAAGACACCTTAGAGGGGCCGAGTGAACCCTTTTTTGGGGGCCCGGGTATCCTAAAACGGGACGGGAAAGGGTTTAGGGTTTGATTAGGCGGACCGCTACCACGGATCTCCCTAATCAAACCCTAAACCATTTCCCTTGCTTCTCATTTGAAGGCGGCAAGACATAAAGACACCCTAGAGGGGCCGAGTGAACCCTTTTTTGAGGGTCGGGTATCCTAAAACGGGTCGGGAAAGGGTTTAATGTTTTATTAGGCGGACCGCTACCGCGGATCCCCCTAATCAAACCCTAAACCCGTTTCCCTTGCTTCTCATTCCAAGGCGGCAAGACAAAAAGACACCCTAGAGGGGCCGAGTGAACACTTTTTTGGGGGCCGGGTATCCTAAAACGGGACGGGAAAGGTTTTAGGGTTTGATTATGCGGACCGCTACCGCGGATCCCCCTAATCAAACCCTAAACCCTTTCCCTTGCTTCTCATTCGAAGGCGGCAAGACAAAAAGACACCCTAGAGGGGACTAGTGAACCCTTTTTTGGGGGGACCGGGTATCCTAAAACGGGACGGGAAAGGGTTTAGGGTTTGATTAGGCGGACCGCTACCGCGGATCCCCCTAATCAAACCCTAAACCCTTTCCCTTGCTTCTCATTCGAAGGCGGCAAGACAAAAAGACACCCTAGAGGGGACGAGTGAACCCTTTTTGGGGGGACCGGGTATCGTAAAACGGGACGGGAAAGGGTTTAGGGTTTGATTAGGCGGACCGCTACCGCGGATCCCCCTAATCAAACCCTAAACCCTTTCCCTTGCTTCTCATTTGAAGGCGGCAAGACAAAAAGACACCCTAGAAGGGCCGAGTGAACCCTTTTTTGAAGGGTCAGGTATCCGAAAACGGGACGGGAAAGGGTTTAGGGTTTGATTAGGCGGACCGCTACAGCGGATCCCCCTAATCAAACCCTAAACCCTTTCTCTTGCTTCTCATTTGAAGGCGGTAAGACAAAAAGACACCCAAGAGGGGCCGAGTGAACCCTTTATTGGGAGGCCGGGTATCCCCAAACGGGAAGGGAAAGGGTTTAGGGTTTTATTAGGCGGGCCGCTATCGCGAATCCCCCTAATAAAACCCTAAACCCTTTCCCTTGCTTCTCATTCGAAGGCGGCAAGACAAAAAGACACCCTATAGGGGCCGAGTGAACCCTTTTTGGGGGGACCGGGTATCCTAATGCGGGACGGGAAAGGGTTTAGGGTTTGATTAGGCGGACCGCTACCACGGATCCCCCTAATCCAACCCTAAACCCTTTCCCTTGCTTCTCATTTGAATGCGGCAAGACAAAAAGACACCCTAGAGGGGCGGAGTGAACCCTTTTTGGGGGGACCGGGTATCGTTAAACGGGACGGGAAAGGGTTTAGGGTTTTATTAGGCGGACCGCTATCGCGGATCCTCCTAATTAAGCCCTAAACCCTTTCCCTTGCTTCTCATTTGAAGGCGGCAATACAAAAAGACACCCTAGAGGGGCCGAGTGAACCCTTTTTTAGGGGGGCGGGTATCCTAAAACGGGACGGGAAAGGGTTTAGGGTTTGATTAGGCGGATCCGCCTAATCAAACCCTAAACCCTTTCCCTTGCTTCTCAATCAAAGGCGGTAAGACAAAAAGACATCCTAGAGGGGCCGAGTGAACCCTTTTTTGGGGGGCCGGGTATCCTAAAACGGGACGGGAAAGGGTTTAGGGTTTGATTAGGCGGATCCGCCTACTCAAACCCTAAACCCTTTCCCTTGCTTCTCATTCGAAGGCGGTAAGACAAAAAGACACCCTAGAGGGGCCGAGTGAACCCTTTTTTGGTGGGCCGGGTATCCTAAAACGGGACGAGAAAGGGTTTAGGTTTTGATTAGGTGGACCGCTACCGCGGATCCTCCTAATCAAACCCTAAACCCTTTCTCTTGCTTCTTATTTGAAGGCGGCAAAACAAAAAGACACCCTAAAGGGGCCGAGTGAACCCTTTATTGGGGGCCGGTATCCCAAACGGGACGGGAAGGGGTTTAGGGTTTGATTAGGCGGACCGCTACCACGGATCCCCTAATCCAACCCTAAACCCTTTCCCTTGCTTCTCATTTGAAGGCGGCAAGACAAAAAGACACCCTAGAGGGGCGGAGTGAACCCGTTTTGGGGGGACCGGGTATCCTAAAACGGGACGGGAAAGGGTTTAGGGTTTGATTAGGCGGACCGCTACTGCGGATCCCCCAAATCAAACCCTAAACCCTTTCCCTTGATTCTAATTCGAAGGCGCCAAGACAAAAAGACACCCTAGAGGGGCCGAGTGAACCCTTTTTGGAAGGACCGGGTATCCTAAAGCGGGACGGGAAAGGGTTTAGGTTTTGATTAGGCAGACCGCTACCACGGATCCCCCTAATCCAACCCTAAACCCTTTCCCATGCTTCTCATTTGAAGGCGGCAAGACAAAAAGACACCCTAGAGGGGCCGAGTGAACCCTTTTTGGGGGGACCGGGTATCGTAAAACGGGACGGGAAAGGGTTTAGGGTTTGATTAGGCAGACCGCTACCAAGGATCCCCCTAATCATACCCTAAACCCTTTCCCTTGCTTCTAATTTGAAGGCGGCAAGACAAAAAGACACCCTAGAGGGGCCGAGTGAACCCTTTTTTGGGGAGCCGGATATTCTAAAACGGGGCGGGAAAGGGTTTAGAGTTTGATTAGGCGGACCACTACCGCGGATCCCCCTAATCAAACCCTAAACTCTTTCCCTTTCTTCTCATTTGAAGGCGGCAAGACAAAAAGACACCCTAGAGGGGCCGAGTGAACCCTTTTTTGAGGGTCGGGTATCCTAAAAAGGGTCGGGAAAGAGTCTAGGGTTTTATTAGGCGGACCGCTACCGCGGATCCCCCTAATCAAACCCTAAACCGTTTCCCTTGCTTCTAATTCCAAGGCGGCAAGATAAAAAGACACCCTAGAGGGGCCGAGTGAACCCTTTTTTGGGGGCCCGGGTATCCTAAAACGGGACGGGAAATGGTTTAGGGTTTGATTAGGCGGACCGCTACCGCGGAACGCCCTTATCAAACCCTAAACCCTTTCCCTTGCTTCTCATTGGAAGGCGGCAAGACAAAAAGACACCCTAGAGGGACCGAGTGAACCCTTTTTTGGGGGGACCGGGTATCCTAAAGCGGGACGGGAAAGGGTTTAGGGTTTCATTAGGATCCCCCTAATCAAATCCTAAACCTTTTCCCTTGCTTCTCATTCGAAGGCGGCAAGACAAAAAGACACCCTAGAGGGGCCGAGTGAACCCTTTTTTGGGGGGCCGGGTATCCTAAAACGGGACGGGAAAGGGTTTAGGGTTTGATTAGGCGGACCGCTACCCCGGATCCCCCTAATCAAACCCTAAACCGTTTCTCTTCCTTCTCATTTGAAGGCGGCAAGACAAAAAGACACCCTAGAGGGGCCGAGAGAACCCTTTATTGGGGGGCCGGGTATCCCAAAATGGAACGGGAAAGGGTTTAGGGTTTGATTAGGCGGACGCTACCGCGGATCCCCTTATCAAACCCTAAACCCTTTCCCCGCTTCTCATTCGAAGGCGGAAAGATAAAAAGACACCCTAGAGGGGCCGAGTGAACCCTTTTTGGGGGGACCGGGTATCCTAAAACGGGACGGGAAAGGGTTTAGGGTTTGATTAGGCGGACCACTACCACGGATCCCCCTAATCAAACCCTAAACCCTTTCCCTTGCTTCTCATTTGAAGGCGGCAAGACAAAAAGACACCCTAGATAGGCCGAGTGAACCCTTTTTGGGGGGACCGGCATCGTAAACGGGACGGAAAGGGTTTAGGTTTTGATTAGGCGGACCGCTACCGCGGATCCCCCTAATAAAACTCTAAACCCTTTCCCTTGCTTCTCATTTGAAGGCGGCAAGACAAAAAGACACCCTAGATAGGCCGAGTGAACCCTTTTTTGAAGGGTCGGGTATCCGAAAACGGGACGGGAAAGGGTTTAGGGTTTGATTAGGCGGACCGCTACCGCGGATCCCCCTAATCAAACCCTAAACCCTTTTTCTTGCTTCTCATTTGAAGGCGGCAAGACAAAAAGACACCCTAGAGGGGCCGAGTGAATCCTTTATTTGGAGGCCGGGTATCCCCAAACGGGAAGGGAAAGGGTTTAGGGTTTGATTAGGCGGACCGCTACCGCGAATCCCCCTAATCAAACCCTAAACCCTTTCCCTTGCTTCTCATTCGAAGGCGGCAAGACAAAAAGACACCCTAGAGGGGCCGAGTGAACCCTTTTTGGGGGGACCGGGTATCCTAATGCGGGACGGGAAAGGGTTTAGGGTTTGATTAGGCGGACCGCTACCACGGATCCCCGTAATCCAACCCTAAACCCTTTCCCTTGCTTCTCATTTGAAGGCGGCAAGACAAAAAGACACCCTAGAGGGGCGGAGTGAACCCTTTTTGGGGGGACCGGGTATCGTTAAACGGGACGGGAAAGGGTTTAGGGTTTGATTAGGCGGACCGCTATCGCGGATCCCTCTAATCAAACCCTAAACCCTTTCCCTTGCTTCTCATTTGAAGGCGGCAAGACAAAAAGACACCCTAGAGGGGCCGAGTGAACCCTTTTTTGGGGGGCCGGGTATCCTAAAACGGGTCGGGAAAGGGTTTAGGGTTTGATTAGGCGGATCCGCCTAATCAAACCCTAAACCCTTTCCCTTGCTTCTCATTCGAAGGCGGTAAGACAAAAAGACACCCTAGAGGGGCCGAGTGAACCCTTTTTTGGTGGGCCGGGTATCCTAAAACGGGACGAGAAAGGGTTTAGGTTTTGATTAGGTGGACCGCTACCGCGGATCCTCCTAACCAAACCCTAAACCCTTTCTCTTTCTTCTTATTTGAAGGCGGCAAAACAAAAAGACACCCTAAAGGGGCCGAGTGAACCCTTTATTGGGGGGCGGGTATCCCAAACGGGACGGGAAAGGGTTTAGGGTTTGATTAGGCGGACCGCTACCACGGATCCCCTAATCCAACCCTAAACCCTTTCCCTTGCTTCTCATTTGAAGGCGGCAAGACAAAAAGACACCCTAGAGGGGCGGAGTGAACCCGTTTTGGGGGGACCGGGTATCCTAAAACGGGACGGGAAAGGGTTTAGGGTTTTATTAGGCGGACCGCTACTGCGGATCCCCCAAATCAAACCCTAAACCCTTTCCCTTGATTCTAATTCAAAGGCGGCAAAACAAAAAGACACCCTAGAGGGGCCGAGTGAACCCTTTTTTGGAGGGCCGGGTATCCTAAAACGGGACGGGAAAGGGTTTAGAGTTTGATTAGGCGGACCGCTTCCGCGGATCCCTCTAATCAAACCCTAAACCCTTTCCCATGCTTCTCATTTGAAGGCGGCAAGACAAAAAGACACCCTAGAGGGGCCGAGTGAACCTTTTTTGGGGGGACCGGGTATCGTAAAACGGGACGGGAAAGGGTTTAGGGTTTGATTAGGCAGACCGCTACCAAGGATCCCCCTAATCAAACCCTAAACCCTTTCCCTTGCTTCTCATTTGAAGGCGGCAAGACAAAAAGACACCCTAGAGGGGCCGAGTGAACCCTTTTTTGGGGAGCCGGGTATTCTAAAACGGGACGGGAAAGGGTTTAGGGTTTGATTAGGCGGACCACTACCACGGATCCCCCTAATCAAACCCTAAACTCTTTCCCTTGCTTCTCATTTGAAGGCGACAAGACAAAAAGACACCCTAGAGGGGCCGAGTGAACCCTTTTTTGAGGGTCGGGTATCCTAAAAGGGTCGGGAAAGGGTTTAGGGTTTTATTAGGCGGACCGCTACCGCGGATCCCCCTAATCAAACCCTAAACTGTTTCCCTTGCTTCTCATTCCAAGGCGGCAAGACAAAAAGACACCCTAGAGGGGCCGAGTGAACCCTTTTTTGGGGGCCGGGTATCCTAAAACGGGACGGGAAAGGGTTTATGGTTTGAATAGGCGGACCGCTACCACAGATCTCCCTAATCAAACCCTAAACCCTTTCCCTTGCTTCTCATTTGAAGGCGGCAAGACAAAAAGACACCCTAGAGGGGCCGAGTGAACCCTTTTTGAGGGGCCGGGTATCCTAAAACGGGTCGGGAAAGGGTTTAGTGTTTTATTAGGCGGACCGCTACCGCGGATCCCCCTAATCAAACCCTAAACCCGTTTCCCTTGCTTCTCATTCCAAGGCGGCAAGAAAAAAAGACACCCTAGAGGGGCCGAGTGAACCCTTTTTTGGGGGCCGGGTATCCTAAAACGGGACGGGAAAGGTTTTATGGTTTGATTATGCGGACCGCTACCGCGGATCCCCCTAATCAAACCCTAAACCCTTTCCCTTGCTTCTCATTCGAAGGCGGCAAGACAAAAAGACACCCTAGAGGGGACTAGTGAACCCTTTTTTGGGGGGACCGGGTATCCTAAAACGGGACGGGAAAGGGTTTAGGGTTTGATTAGGCGGACCGCTACCGCGGATCCCCTAATCAAACCCTAAACCCTTTCCCTTGTTTCTCATTCAAAGGCGGCAAGACAAAAAGACACCCTAGAGGGGACGAGTGAACCTTTTTTGGGGGACCGGGTATCGTAAAGCGGGACGGGGAAAGGGTTTAGGGTTTGATTAGGCGGACCGCTACCGCGGATCCCCCTAATCAAACCCTAAACCCTTTCCCTTGCTTCTCATTTGAAGGCGGCAAGACAAAAAGACACCCTAGAGGGGACGAGTGAACCCTTTTTTGGGGGGACCGGGTATCCTAAAGCGGAACGGGAAAGGGTTTAGGGTTTGATTATGCGGACCGCTACCGCGGATCCCCTAATCAAACCCTAAACCCTTTCCCTTGCTTCTCATTCGAAGGCGGCAAGACAAAATGACACCCTAGAGGGGCCTAGTGAACCCTTTTTGGGGGACCGGGTATCCTAAAACGGGACGGGGAAAGGGTTTAGGGTTTGATTAGGCGGACCGCTACCGCGGATCCCCCTAATCAAACCCTAAACCCTTTCCTTGCTTCTCATTCAAAGGCGGCAAGACAAAAAGACACCCTAGAGGGGCCGAGTGAACCCTTTTTTGGGGGACCGGGTATCGTAAAACGGGACGGGAAAGGGTTTAGGGTTTGATTAGGCGGAGCGCTACCGCGGATCCCCCTAATCAAACCCTAAACCCTTTCCTTGCTTCTCATTCAAAGGCGGCAAGACAAAAAGACACCCTAGAGGGGACGAGTGAACCCTTTTTGGGGGGACCGGGTATCGTAAAACGGGACGGGAAAGGGTTTAGGGTTTGATTAGGCGGGCCGCTACCGCGGATCCCCCTAATCAAACCCTAAACCCTTTCCCTTGCTTCTCATTTGAAGGCGGCAAGACAAAAAGACACCCTAGAGGGGCCGAGTGAACCCTTTTTGGGGGGCCGGGTATCCTAAAACGGGACGGGAAAAGGTTTAGGGTTTGATTAGGCGGACCGCTACCGCGAATCCCCCTAATCAAACCCTAAACCCTTTCCTTGCTTCTCATTCGAAGGCGGCAAGACAAAAAGACACCCTAGAGGGGCCGAGTGAACCCTTTTTGGGGGACCGGGTATCCTAAAGCGGGACGGGAAAGGGTTTAGGGTTTCATTAGGATCCCCTAATCAAATCCTAAACCTTTTCCTTGCTTCTCATTCGAAGGCGGCAAGACAAAAAGACACCCTAGAGGGGCCGAGTGAACCCTTTTTTGGGGGGCCGAGTATCCTAAAACGGGACGGGAAAGGGTTTAGGGTTTGATTAGGCGGACCGCTACCCCGGATCCCCCTAATCAAACCCTAAACCGTTTCTCTTCCTTCTCATTTGAAGGCGGCAAGACAAAAAGACACCCTAGAGGGGCCGAGAGAACCCTTTATTGGGGGGCCGGGTATCCCAAAATGGAACGGGAAAGGGTTTAGGGTTTGATTAGGCGGACCGCTACCGCGGATCCCCCTTATCAAACCCTAAACCCTTTCCCCTGCTTCTCATTCGAAGGCGGAAAGATAAAAAGACACCCTAGAGGGGCCGAGTGAACCCTTTTTGGGGGGACCGGGTATCCTAAAACGGGACGGGAAAGGGTTTAGGGTTTGATTAGGCGGACCACTACCACGGATCCCCCTAATCAAACCCTAAACCCTTTCCCTTGCTTCTCATTTGAAGGCGGCAAGACAAAAAGACACCCTAGATAGGCCGAGTGAACCCTTTTTGGGGGGACCGGGTACCGTAAAACGGGACGGGAAAGGGTTTAGGTTTTGATTAGGCGGACCGCTACCGCGGATCCCCCTAATCAAACTCTAAACCCTTTCCCTTGCTTCTCATTTGAAGGCGGCAAGACAAAAAGACACCCTAGATAGGCCGAGTGAACCCTTTTTTGAGGGGTCGGGTATCCGAAAACGGGACGGGAAAGGGTTTAGGGTTTGATTAGGCGGACCGCTACCGCGGATCCCCCTAATCAAACCCTAAACCCTTTTTCTTGCTTCTCATTTGAAGGCGGCAAGACAAAAAGACACCCTAGAGGGGCCGAGTGAATCCTTTATTTGGAGGCCGGGTATCCCCAAACGGGAAGGGAAAGGGTTTAGGGTTTGATTAGGCGGACCGCTACCGCGGATCCCCTAATCAAACCCTAAACCCTTTCCCTTGCTTCTCATTCGAAGGCGGCAAGACAAAAAGACACCCTAGAGGGGCCGAGTGAACCTTTTTGGGGGGACCGGGTATCCTAATGCGGGACGGGAAAGGGTTTAGGGTTTGATTAGGCGGACCGCTACCACGGATCCCCTAATCAAACCCTAAACCCTTTCCTTGCTTCTCATTTGAAGGCGGCAAGACAAAAAGACACCCTAGAGGGGCGGAGTGAACCCTTTTTGGGGGGACCGGGTATCGTTAAACGGGACGGGAAAGGGTTTAGGGTTTGATTAGGCGGACCGCTATCGCGGATCCCTCTAATCAAACCCTAAACCCTTTCCCTTGCTTCTCATTTGAAGGCGGCAAGACAAAAAGACACCCTAGAGGGGCCGAGTGAACCCTTTTTTGGGGGCCGGGTATCCTAAAACGGGACGGGAAAGGGTTTAGGGTTTGATTAGGCGGATCCGCCTAATCAAACCCTAAACCCTTTCCCTTGCTTCTCATTCGAAGGCGGTAAGACAAAAAGACACCCTAGAGGGGCCGAGTGAACCCTTTTTTGGTGGGCCGGGTATCCTAAAACGGGACGAGAAAGGGTTTAGGTTTTGATTAGGTGGACCGCTACCGCGGATCCTCCTAACCAAACCCTAAACCCTTTCTCTTTCTTCTTATTTGAAGGCGGCAAAACAAAAAGACACCCTAAAGGGGCCGAGTGAACCCTTTATTGGGGGCGGGTATCCCAAACGGGACGGGAAAGGGTTTAGGGTTTGATTAGACGGCCGCTACCACGGATCCCCTAATCCAACCCTAAACCCTTTCCCTTGCTTCTCATTTGAAGGCGGCAAGACAAAAAGACACCCTAGAGGGGGCGAGTGAACCCTTTTTGGGGGACCGGGTATCCTAAAACGGGACGGGAAAGGGTTTAGGGTTTGATTAGGCGGACCGCTACTGCGGATCCCCCAAATCAAACCCTAAACCCTTTCCCTTGATTCTAATTCAAAGGCGGCAAAACAAAAAGACACCCTAGAGGGGCCGAGTGAACCCTTTTTGGAGGGCCGGGTATCCTAAAACGGGACGGGAAAGGGTTTAGAGTTTGATTAGGCGGACCGCTTCCGCGGATCCCTCTAATCAAACCCTAAACCCTTTCCCATGCTTCTCATTTGAAGGCGGCAAGACAAAAAGACACCCTAGAGGGGCCGAGTGAACCTTTTTTGGGGGGACCGGGTATCGTAAAACGGGACGGGAAAGGGTTTAGGGTTTGATTAGGTAGACCGCTACCAAGGATCCCCCTAATCAAACCCTAAACCCTTTCCCTTGCTTCTCATTTGAAGGCGGCAAGACAAAAAGACACCCTAGAGGGGCCGAGTAAACCCTTTTTTGGGGAACCGGGTATTCTAAAACGGGACGGGAAAGGGTATAGGGTTTGATTAGGCGGACCACTACCACGGATCCCCCTAATCAAACCCTAAACTCTTTCCCTTGCTTCTCATTTGAAGGCGGCAAGACAAAAAGACACCCTAGAGGGGCCGAGTGAACCCTTTTTTGAGGGTCGGGTATCCTAAAAAGGGTCGGGAAAGGGTTTAGGGTTTTATTAGGCGGACCGCTACCGCGGATCCCCCTAATCAAACCCTAAACTGTTTCCCTTGCTTCTCATTCCAAGGCGGCAAGACAAAAAGACACCCTAGAGGGGCCGAGTGAACCCTTTTTTGGGGGCCCGGGTATCCTAAAACGGGACGGGAAAGGGTTTATGGTTTGAATAGGCGGACCGCTACCACAGATCTCCCTAATCAAACCCTAAACCCTTTCCCTTGCTTCTCATTTGAAGGCGGCAAGACAAAAAGACACCCTAGAGGGGCCGAGTGAACCCTTTTTTGAGGGTCGGGTATCCTAAAACGGGTCGGGAAAGGGTTTAGTGTTTTATTAGGCGGACCGCTACCGCGGATCCCCCTAATCAAACCCTAAACCCGTTTCCCTTGCTTCTCATTCCAAGGCGGCAAGACAAAAAGACACCCTAGAGGGGCCGAGAGAACCCTTTTTTGGGGGGACCGGGTATCCTAAAGCGGGACGGGAAAGGGTTTAGGGTTTCATTAGGATCCCCCTAATCAAATCCTAAACCTTTTCCCTTGCTTCTCATTCGAAGGCGGCAAGACAAAAAGACACCCTAGAGGGGCCGAGTGAACCCTTTTTTGGGGGGCCGAGTATCCTAAAACGGGACGGGAAAGGGTTTAGGGTTTGATTAGGCGGACCGCTACCCCGGATCCCCATAATCAAACCCTAAACCGTTTCTCTTCCTTCTCATTTGAAGGCGGCAAGACAAAAAGACACCCTAGAGGGGCCGAGAGAACCCTTTATTGGGGGGCCGGGTATCCCAAAATGGAACGGGAAAGGGTTTAGGGTTTGATTAGGCGGACCGCTACCGCGGATCCCCCTTATCAAACCCTAAACCCTTTCCCCTGCTTCTCATTCGAAGGCGGAAAGATAAAAAGACACCCTAGAGGGGCCGAGTGAACCCTTTTTTGGGGGGACCGGGTATCCTAAAGCGGGACGGGAAAGGGTTTAGGGTTTCATTAGGATCCCCCTAATCAAATCCTAAACCTTTTCCCTTGCTTCTCATTCGAAGGCGGCAAGACAAAAAGACACCCTAGAGGGGCCGAGTGAACCCTTTTTTGGGGGGCCGAGTATCCTAAAACGGGACGGGAAAGGGTTTAGGGTTTGATTAGGCGGACCGCTACCCCGGATCCCCCTAATCAAACCCTAAACCGTTTCTCTTCCTTCTCATTTGAAGGCGGCAAGACAAAAAGACACCCTAGAGGGGCCGAGAGAACCCTTTATTGGGGGGCCGGGTATCCCAAAATGGAACGGGAAAGGGTTTAGGGTTTGATTAGGCGGACCGCTACCGCGGATCCCCCTTATCAAACCCTAAACCCTTTCCCTTGCTTCTCATTCGAAGGCGGCAAGATAAAAAGACACCCTAGAGGGGCCGAGTGAACCCTTTTTGGGGGACCGGGTATCCTAAAACGGGACGGGAAAGGGTTTAGGGTTTGATTAGGCGGACCTCTACCACGGATCCCCTAATCAAACCCTAAACCCTTTCCCTTGCTTCTCATTTGAAGGCGGCAAGACAAAAAGACACCCTAGATAGGCCGAGTGAACCCTTTTGGGGGACCGGATGCAGTAAACGGGACGGGAAAGGGTTTAAGGTTTGATTAGGCGGACCGCTACCGCGGATCCCCTAATCAAACTCTAAACCCTTTCCCTTGCTTCTCATTTGAAGGCGGCAAGACAAAAAGACACCCTAGATAGGCCGAGTGAACCCTTTTTTGAAGGGTCGGGTATCCAGAAAACGGACGGGGAAAGGGTTTAGGGTTTGATTAGGCGGACCGCTACCGCGGATCCCCCTAATCAAACCCTAAACCCTTTTTCTTGCTTCTCATTTGAAGGCGGCAAGACAAAAAGACACCCTAGAGGGGCCGAGTGAATCCTTTATTTGGAGGCCGGGTATCCCCAAACGGGAAGGGAAAGGGTTTAGGGTTTGATTAGGCGGACCGCTACCGCGAATCCCCCTAATCAAACCCTAAACCCTTTCCCTTGCTTCTCATTCGAAGGCGGCAAGACAAAAAGACACCCTAGAGGGGCGGAGTGAACCCTTTTTGGGGGGACCGGGTATCGTTAAACGGGACGGGAAAGGGTTTAGGGTTTGATTAGGCGGACCGCTATCGCGGATCCCTCTAATCAAACCCTAAACCCTTTCCCTTGCTTCTCATTTGAAGGCGGCAAGACAAAAAGACACCCTAGAGGGGCCGAGTGAACCCTTTTTTGGGGGGCCGGGTATCCTAAAACGGGACGGGAAAGGGTTTAGGGTTTGATTAGGCGGATCCGCCTAATCAAACCCTAAACCCTTTCCCTTGCTTCTCATTCGAAGGCGGTAAGAACAAAAGACACCCTAGAGGGGCCGAGTGAACCCTTTTTTGGTGGGCCGGGTATCCTAAAACGGGACGAGAAAGGGTTTAGGTTTTGATTAGGTGGACCGCTACCGCGGATCCTCCTAACCAAACCCTAAACCCTTTCTCTTTCTTCTTATTTGAAGGCGGCAAAACAAAAAGACACCCTAAAGGGGCCGAGTGAACCCTTTATTGGGGGGCCGGGTATCCCCAAACGGGACGGGAAAGGGTTTAGGGTTTGATTAGACGGCCGCTACCACGGATCCCCCTAATCCAACCCTAAACCCTTTCCCTTGCTTCTCATTTGAAGGCGGCAAGACAAAAAGACACCCTAGAGGGGCGGAGTGAACCCGTTTTGGGGGGACCGGGTATCCTAAAACGGGACGGGAAAGGGTTTAGGGTTTGATTAGGCGGACCGCTACTGCGGATCCCCCAAATCAAACCCTAAACCCTTTCCCTTGATTCTAATTCAAAGGCGGCAAAACAAAAAGACACCCTAGAGGGGCCGAGTGAACCCTTTTTGGAGGGCCGGGTATCCTAAAACGGGACGGGAAAGGGTTTAGAGTTTGATTAGGCGGACCGCTTCCGCGGATCCCTCTAATCAAACCCTAAACCCTTTCCCATGCTTCTCATTTGAAGGCGGCAAGACAAAAAGACACCCTAGAGGGGCCGAGTGAACCCTTTTTGGGGGGACCGGGTATCGTAAAACGGGACGGGAAAGGGTTTAGGGTTTGATTAGGTAGACCGCTACCAAGGATCCCCCTAATCAAACCCTAAACCCTTTCCCTTGCTTCTCATTTGAAGGCGGCAAGACAAAAAGACACCCTAGAGGGGCCGAGTGAACCCTTTTTTTTTTGGAGCCGGGTATTCTAAAACGGGACGGGAAAGGGTATAGGGTTTGATTAGGCGGACCACTACCACGGATCCCCCTAATCAAACCCTAAACTCTTTCCCTTGCTTCTCATTTGAAGGCGGCAAGACAAAAAGACACCCTAGAGGGGCCGAGTGAACCCTTTTTTGAGGGTCGGGTATCCTAAAAGGGTCGGGAAAGGGTTTAGGGTTTTATTAGGCGGACCGCTACCGCGGATCCCCTAATCAAACCCTAAACCGTTTCCTGCTTCTCATTCAAGGCGGCAAGACAAAAAGACACCCTAGAGGGGCCGAGTGAACCCTTTTTTGGGGGCCCGGGTATCCTAAAACGGGACGGGAAAGGGTTTATGGTTTGAATAGGCGGACCGCTACCACAGATCTCCCTAATCAAACCCTAAACCCTTTCCCTTGCTTCTCATTTGAAGGCGGCAAGACAAAAAGACACCCTAGAGGGGCCGAGTGAACCCTTTTTTGAGGGTCGGGTATCCTAAAACGGGTCGGGAAAGGGTTTAGTGTTTTATTAGGCGGACCGCTACCGCGGATCCCCCTAATCAAACCCTAAACCCGTTTCCCTTGCTTCTCATTCCAAGGCGGCAAGACAAAAAGACACCCTAGAGGGGCCGAGTGAACCCTTTTTTGGGGGCCGGGTATCCTAAAACGGGACGGGAAAGGTTTTAGGGTTTGATTATGCGGACCGCTACCGCGGATCCCCCTAATCAAACCCTAAACCCTTTCCCTTGCTTCTCATTCGAAGGCGGCAAGACAAAAAGACACCCTAGAGGGGACGAGTGAACCCTTTTTTGGGGGACCGGGTATCCTAAAACGGGACGGGAAAGGGTTTAGGGTTTGATTAGGCGGACCGCTACCGCGGATCCCCCTAATCAAACCCTAAACCCTTTCCCTTGTTTCTCATTCAAAGGCGGCAAGACAAAAAGACACCCTAGAGGGGACGAGTGAACCCTTTTTGGGGGGACCGGGTATCGTAAAACGGGACGGGAAAGGGTTTAGGGTTTGATTAGGCGGACCGCTACCGCGGATCCCCCTAATCAAACCCTAAACCCTTTCCCTTGCTTCTCATTTGAAGGCGGCAAGACAAAAAGACACCCTAGAGGGGCCGAGTGAACCCTTTTTGGGGGGCCGGGTATCCTAAAACGGGACGGGAAAAGGTTTAGGGTTTGATTAGGCGGACCGCTACCGCGAATCCCCCTAATCAAACCCTAAACCCTTTCCCTTGCTTCTCATTCGAAGGCGGCAAGACAAAAAGACACCCTAGAGGGGACGAGTGAACCCTTTTTTGGGGGGACCGGGTATCCTAAAGCGGGACGGGAAAGGGTTTAGGGTTTGATTATGCGGACCGCTACCGCGGATCCCCCTATTCAAACCCTAAACCCTTTCCCTTGCTTCTCATTCGAAGGCGGCAAGACAAAATGACACCCTAGAGGGGACTAGTGAACCCTTTTTTGGGGGGACCGGGTATCCTAAAACGGGACGGGAAAGGGTTTAGGGTTTGATTAGGCGGACCGCTACCGCGGATCCCCCTAATCAAACCCTAAACCCTTTCCCTTGCTTCTCATTCAAAGGCGGCAAGACAAAAAGACACCCTAGAGGGGACGAGTGAACCCTTTTTGGGGGGACCGGGTATCGTAAAACGGGACGGGAAAGGGTTTAGGGTTTGATTAGGCGGACCGCTACCGCGGATCCCCCTAATCAAACCCTAAACCCTTTCCTTGCTTCTCATTTGAAGGCGGCAAGACAAAAAGACACCCTAGAGGGGCCGAGTGAACCCTTTTTGGGGGGCCGGGTATCCTAAAACGGGACGGGAAAAGGTTTAGGGTTTGATTAGGCGGACCGCTATCGCGAATCCCCCTAATCAAACCCTAAACCCTTTCCCTTGCTTCACATTCGAAGGCGGCAAGACAAAAAGACACCCTAGAGGGGACGAGTGAACCCTTTTTTGGGGGGACCGGGTATCCTAAAGCGGGACGGGAAAGGGTTTAGGGTTTCATTAGGATCCCCCTAATCAAATCCTAAACCTTTTCCCTTGCTTCTCATTCGAAGGCGGCAAGACAAAAAGACACCCTAGAGGGGCCGAGTGAACCCTTTTTTGGGGGGCCGGGTATCCTAAAACGGGACGGGAAAGGATTTAGGGTTTGATTAGGCGGACCGCTACCCTGGATCCCCCTAATCAAACCCTAAACCGTTTCTCTTCCTTCTCATTTGAAGACGGCAAGACAAAAAGACACCCTAGAGGGGCCGAGAGAACCCTTTATTGGGGGGCCGGGTATCCCAAAATGGAACGGGAAAGGGTTTAGGGTTTGATTAGGCGGACCTCTACCGCGGATCCCCCTTATCAAACCCTAAACCCTTTCCCCCGCTTCTCATTCAAGGCGGAAAGACAAAAAGACACCCTAGAGGGGCCGAGTGAACCCTTTTTGGGGGGACCGGGTATCCTAAAACGGGACGGGAAAGGGTTTAGGGTTTGATTAGGCGGACCACTACCACGGATCCCCCTAATCAATCCCTAAACTCTTTCCCTTTCTTCTCATTTGAAGGCGGCAAGACAAAATGACACCCTAGAGAGGCCGAGTGAACCCTTTTTTTGAAGGGTCAGGTATACTAAAACGGGACGGGAAAGGGTTTAGGGTTTGATTAGGCGGACCGCTACCGCAGATCCCCCTAATCAAACCCTAAACCCTTTCCCTTTCTTCTCATTCGAAGGCGGCAAGACAAAAAGACACCTTAGAGGGGCCGAGTGAACCCTTTTTTGGAGGGCCGCGTATCCTAAAATGGGACGGGAAAGGGTTTAGGGTTTAATTAGGAGGACCGCTACCATGGATCACCCTAATAAAACCCTAAACCCTTTCCCTTGCTTCTCATTTGAAGGCGGCAAGACAAAAAGACACCCTACAGGGGTCGAGTGAACCCTTTTTTAGGGGGGCTGGTATCCTAAAACGGGACAGGAAAGGTTTTAGGGTTTGATTAGGCGGACCGCTACCGCAGATCCACCTAATCAAATCCTAAACCCTTTCCGTTTCTTCTCATTTGATGGCGGCAAGACAAAAAGACACCCTAGAGGGGCCGAGTGAACCCTTTTTTTGGGGGGCCGGGTATCCTAAAACGTGACGGGAAAGGGTTTAGGGTTTGATTAGGCGGACCGCTACCGCGGATTCCCCTAATCGAACCCTAAACCCTTTCCCTTGCTTGTCATTCGAATGCGGCAAGACAAAAAGACACCTTAGAGGGGCCGAGTGAACCCTTTTTTGGGGGACCGGGTATCCTAAAACGGGACGGAAAGGGTTTAGGGTTTGATTGCTACCACAGATCCCCCCAATCAAACCCTGAACCCTTTTCCTTACTTTTCAATCGAAGGCAGCAAGACAAAAAGACACCCTAGAGGGGCCGAGTGAACCCTTTTTTGGGGGACCGGGTATCCTAAAACGGGACGGGAAAAGGTTTAGGTTTTGATTAGGCAGACCGCTACCGCAGATTCCCCTAATCTAACCTTAAACCCTTTCCCTTGCTTGTCATTCGAAGGCGGCAAGACAAAAAGACACCCTAGAGGGGCCGAGTGAACCCTTTTTGGGGGGCCGGGTATCCTAAAACGGGACGGGAAAAGGTTTAGGGTTTGATTAGGCGGACCGCTACAGCGAATCCCCCTAATCAAACCCTAAACCCTTTCCCTTGCTTCTCATTCGAAGGCGGCAAGACAAAAAGACACCCTAGAGGGGACGAGTGAACCCTTTTTTGGGGGGACCGGGTATCCTAAAGCGGGACGGGAAAGGGTTTAGGGTTTGATTATGCGGACCGCTACCGCGGATCCCCCTAATCAAACCCTAAACCCTTTCCCTTGCTTCTCATTCGAAGGCGGCAAGACAAAATGACACCCTAGAGGGGACTAGTGAACCCTTTTTTGGGGGGACCGGGTATCCTAAAACGGGACGGGAAAGGGTTTAGGGTTTGATTAGGCGGACCGCTACCGCGGATCCCCCTAATCAAACCCTAAACCCTTTCCCTTGCTTTTCATTTGAAGGCGGCAAGACAAAAAGACACCCTAGAGGGGCCGAGTGAACCCTTTTTGGGGGCCGGGTATCCTAAAACGGGACGGGAAAGGGTTTAGGGTTTGATTAGGTGGACCGCTACCGCGGATCCCCCCTAATCAAACCCTAAACCCTTTCCCTTGCTTCTCATTCGAAGGCGGCAAGACAAAAAGACACCCTAGAGGGGACGAGTGAACCCTTTTTTGGGGGGACCGGGTATCCTAAAGCGGGACGGGAAAGGGTTTAGGGTTTGATTATGCGGACCGCTACCGCGGATCCCCCTATTCAAACCCTAAACCCTTTCCCTTGCTTCTCATTCGAAGGCGGCAAGACAAAATGACACCCTAGAGGGGACTAGTGAACCCTTTTTTGGGGGGACCGGGTATCCTAAAACGGGACGGGAAAGGGTTTAGGGTTTGATTAGGCGGACCGCTACCGCGGATCCCCCTAATCAAACCCTAAACCCTTTCCCTTGCTTCTCATTCAAAGGCGGCAAGACAAAAAGACACCCTAGAGGGGACGAGTGAACCCTTTTTGGGGGGACCGGGTATCGTAAAACGGGACGGGAAAGGGTTTAGGGTTTGATTAGGCGGGCCGCTACCGCGGATCCCCCTAATCAAACCCTAAACCCTTTCCCTTGCTTCTCATTTGAAGGCGGCAAGACAAAAAGACACCCTAGAGGGGCCGAGTGAACCCTTTTTGGGGGGCCGGGTATCCTAAAACGGGACGGGAAAAGGTTTAGGGTTTGATTAGGCGGACCGCTATCGCGAATCCCCCTAATCAAACCCTAAACCCTTTCCCTTGCTTCACATTCGAAGGCGGCAAGACAAAAAGACACCCTAGAGGGGACGAGTGAACCCTTTTTTGGGGGGACCGGGTATCCTAAAGCGGGACGGGAAAGGGTTTAGGGTTTCATTAGGATCCCCCTAATCAAATCCTAAACCTTTTCCCTTGCTTATCATTCGAAGGCGGCAAGACAAAAAGACACCCTAGAGGGGCCGAGTGAACCCTTTTTTGGGGGGCCGGGTATCCTAAAACGGGACGGGAAAGGATTTAGGGTTTGATTAGGCGGACCGCTACCCTGATCCCCTAATCAAACCCTAAACCGTTTCTCTTCCTTCTCATTTGAAGACGGCAAGACAAAAAGACACCCTAGAGGGGCCGAGAGAACCCTTTATTGGGGGGCCGGGTATCCCAAAATGGAACGGGAAAGGGTTTAGGGTTTGATTAGGCGGACCTCTACCGCGGATCCCCCTTATCAAACCCTAAACCCTTTCCCCTGCTTCTCATTCGAAGGCGGAAAGACAAAAAGACACCCTAGAGGGGCCGAGTGAACCCTTTTGGGGGACCGGGTATCCTAAAGCGGGACGGGAAAGGGTTTAGGGTTTGATTAGGCGGACCACTACCACGGATCCCCCTAATCAATCCCTAAACTCTTTCCCTTTCTTCTCATTTGAAGGCGGCAAGACAAAATGACACCCTAGAGAGGCCGAGTGAACCCTTTTTTTGAAGGGTCAGGTATACTAAAACGGGACGGGAAAGGGTTTAGGGTTTGATTAGGCGGACCGCTACCGCGGATCCCCCTAATCAAACCCTAAACCCTTTCCCTTTCTTCTCATTCGAAGGCGGCAAGACAAAAAGACACCTTAGAGGGGCCGAGTGAACCCTTTTTTGGAGGGCCGCGTATCCTAAAATGGGACGGGAAAGGGTTTAGGGTTTAATTAGGAGGACCGCTACCATGGATCACCCTAATAAAACCCTAAACCCTTTCCCTTGCTTCTCATTTGAAGGCGGCAAGACAAAAAGACACCCTACAGGGGTCGAGTGAACCCTTTTTTAGGGGGGCTGGTATCCTAAAACGGGACAGGAAAGGTTTTAGGGTTTGATTAGGCGGACCGCTACCGCAGATCCACCTAATCAAATCCTAAACCCTTTCCGTTTCTTCTCATTTGATGGCGGCAAGACAAAAAGACACCCTAGAGGGGCCGAGTGAACCCTTTTTTTGGGGGGCCGGGTATCCTAAAACGTGACGGGAAAGGGTTTAGGGTTTGATTAGGCGGACCGCTACCGCGGATTCCCCTAATCGAACCCTAAACCCTTTCCCTTGCTTGTCATTCGAATGCGGCAAGACAAAAAGACACCTTAGAGGGGCCGAGTGAACCCTTTTTTGGGGGACCGGGTATCCTAAAACGGGACGGAAAGGGTTTAGGGTTTGATTGCTACCACAGATCCCCCAATCAAACCCCGAACCCTTTTCCTTACTTTTCAATCGAAGGCGAAAGACAAAAAGACACCCTAGAGGGGCCGAGTGAACCCTTTTTGGGGGACCGGGTATCCTAAAACGGGACGGGAAAAGGTTTAGGTTTTGATTAGGCAGACCGCTACCGCAGATTCCCCTAATCTAACCTTAAACCCTTTCCCTTGCTTGTCATTCGAAGGCGGCAAGACAAAAAGACACCCTAGAGGGGCCGAGTGAACCCTTTTTTGGGGGGACCGGGTATCCTAAAACGGGACGGGAAAAGGTTTAGGGTTTGATTAGGCGGACCGCTACCGCGGATCCCCCTAATCAAACCCTAAACCCTTTCCCTTGCTTCTCATTCGAAGGCGGCAAGACAAAAAGACACCCTAGAGGGGACGAGTGAACCCTTTTTTGGGGGGACCGGGTATCCTAAAGCGGGACGGGAAAGGGTTTAGGGTTTGATTATGCGGACCGCTACCGCGGATCCCCCTAATCAAACCCTAAACCCTTTCCCTTGCTTCTCATTCGAAGGCGGCAAGACAAAATGACACCCTAGAGGGGACTAGTGAACCCTTTTTTGGGGGGACCGGGTATCCTAAAACGGGACGGGAAAGGGTTTAGGGTTTGATTAGGCGGACCGCTACCGCGGATCCCTCTAATCAAACCCTAAACCCTTTCCCTTGCTTCTCATTCAAAGGCGGCAAGACAAAAAGACACCCTAGAGGGGACGAGTGAACCCTTTTTGGGGGACCGGGTATCGTAAAAACGGGGAGGGAAAGGGTTTAGGGTTTGATTAGGCGGGCCGCTACCGCGGATCCCCTAATCAAACCCTAAACCCTTTCCTTGCTTCTCATTTAAAGGCGGCAAGACAAAAAGACACCCTAGAGGGCCCGAGTGAACCCTTTTTTGGGGGGGCGGGTATCCTAAAACGGGACGGGAAAAGGTTTAGGGTTTGATTAGGCGGACCGCTACCGCGAATCCCCCTAATCAAACCCTAAACCCTTTCCCTTGCTTCTCATTCGAAGGCGGCAAGACAAAAAGACACCCTAGAGGGGACGAGTGAACCCTTTTTTGGGGGGACCGGGTATCCTAAAGCGGGACGGGAAAGGGTTTAGGGTTTCATTAGGATCCCCCTAATCAAATCCTAAACCTTTTCCCTTGCTTCTCATTCGAAGGCGGCAAGACAAAAAGACACCCTAGAGGGGCCGAGTGAACCCTTTATTGGGGGGCCGGGTATCCTAAAACGGGACGGGAAAGGATTTAGGGTTTGATTAGGCGGACCGCTACCCTGGATCCCCCTAATCAAACCCTAAACCGTTTCTCTTCCTTCTCATTTGAAGACGGCAAGACAAAAAGACACCCTAGAGGGGCCGAGAGAACCCTTTATTGGGGGGCCGGGTATCCCAAAATGGAACGGGAAAGGGTTTAGGGTTTGATTAGGCGGACCTCTACCGCGGATCCCCCTTATCAAACCCTAAACCCTTTCCCCTGCTTCTCATTCGAAGGCGGAAAGACAAAAAGACACCCTAGAGGGGCCGAGTGAACCCTTTTTGGGGGGACCGGGTATCCTAAAACGGGACGGGAAAGGGTTTAGGGTTTGATTAGGCGGACCACTACCACGGATCCCCCTAATCAATCCCTAAACTCTTTCCCTTTCTTCTCATTTGAAGGCGGCAAGACAAAATGACACCCTAGAGAGGCCGAGTGAACCCTTTTTTTGAAGGGTCAGGTATCGTAAAACGGGACGGGAAAGGGTTTAGGGTTTGATTAGGCGGACCGCTACCGCGGATCCCCCTAATCAAACCCTAAACCCTTTCCCTTTCTTCTCATTCGAAGGCGGCAAGACAAAAAGACACCTTAGAGGGGCCGAGTGAACCCTTTTTTGGAGGGCCGCGTATCCTAAAATGGGACGGGAAAGGGTTTAGGGTTTAATTAGGCGGACCGCTACCACGGATCACCCTAATAAAACCCTAAACCCTTTCCCTTGCTTCTCATTTGAAGGCGGCAAGACAAAAAGACACCCTACGGGGTCGAGTGAACCCTTTTTAGGGGGGGCCGGTATCCTAAAATGGGACAGAAAGGTTTTAGGGTTTGATTAGGCGGACCGCTACCGCAGATCCACCTAATCAAATCCTAAACCCTTTCCGTTTCTTCTCATTTGATGGCGGCAAGACAAAAAGACACCCTAGAGGGGCCGAGTGAACCCTTTTTTTGGGGGGCCGGGTATCCTAAAACGTGACGGGAAAGGGTTTAGGGTTTGATTAGGCGGACCGCTACCGCGGATTCCCCTAATCGAACCCTAAACCCTTTCCCTTGCTTGTCATTCGAATGCGGCAAGACAAAAAGACACCTTAGAGGGGCCGAGTGAACCCTTTTTTGGGGGACCGGGTATCCTAAAACGGGACGGAAAGGGTTTAGGGTTTGATTGCTACCACAGATTCCCCCAATCAAACCCTGAACCCTTTTCCTTACTTTTCAATCGAAGGCAGCAAGGACAAAAAGACACCCTAGAGGGGCCGAGTGAACCCTTTTTGGGGGACCGGGTATCCTAAAACGGGACGGGAAAAGGTTTAGGGTTTGATTAGGCAGACCGCTACCGCATTCCCTAATCTAACCTTAAACCCTTTCCCTTGCTTGTCATTCGAAGGCGGCAAGACAAAAAGACACCCTAGAGGGGCCGAGTGAACCCTTTTTGGGGGGCCGGGTATCCTAAAACGGGACGGGAAAAGGTTTAGGGTTTGATTAGGCGGACCGCTACCGCGAATCCCCCTAATCAAACCCTAAACCCTTTCCCTTGCTTCTCATTCGAAGGCGGCAAGACAAAAAGACACCCTAGAGGGGACGAGTGAACCCTTTTTGGGGGGACCGGGTATCCTAAAGCGGGACGGGAAAGGGTTTAGGGTTTGATTATGCGGACCGCTACCGCGGATCCCCCTAATCAAACCCTAAACCCTTTCCCTTGCTTCTCATTCGAAGGCGGCAAGACAAAATGACACCCTAGAGGGGACTAGTGAACCCTTTTTTGGGGGGACCGGGTATCCTAAAACGGGACGGGAAAGGGTTTAGGGTTTGATTAGGCGGACCGCTACTGCGGATCCCCTAATCAAACCCTAAACCCTTCCCCTTGCTTCTCATTCGAAGGCGGCAAGACAAAAAGACACCCTAGAGGGGACGAGTGAACCCTTTTTGGGGGACCGGGTATCCTAAAAACGGGACGGGAAAGGGTTTAGGGTTTGATTAGGCGGGCGCTCACGGATCCCCTAATCAAACCCTAAACCCTTTCCCTTGCTTCTCATTTGAAGGCGGCAAGACAAAAAGACACCCTAGAGGGGCCGAGTGAACCCTTTTTGGGGGGCCGGGTATCCTAAAACGGGACGGGAAAAGGTTTAGGGTTTGATTAGGCGGACCGCTACCGCGGATCCCCTAATCAAACCCTAAACCCTTTCCCTTGCTTCTCATTCAAAGGCGGCAAGACAAAAAGACACCCTAGAGGGGACGAGTGAACCCTTTTTGGGGGGACCGGGTATCGTAAAGCGGGACGGGAAAGGGTTTAGGGTTTCATTAGGATCCCCCTAATCAAATCCTAAACCTTTTCCCTTGCTTCTCATTCGAAGGCGGCAAGACAAAAAGACACCCTAGAGGGGCCGAGTGAACCCTTTTTTGGGGGGCCGGGTATCCTAAAACGGGACGGGAAAGGATTTAGGGTTTGATTAGGCGGACCGCTACCCTGGATCCCCCTAATCAAACCCTAAACCGTTTCTCTTCCTTCTCATTTGAAGACGGCAAGACAAAAAGACACCCTAGAGGGGCCGAGAGAACCCTTTATTGGGGGGCCGGGTATCCCAAAATGGAACGGGAAAGGGTTTAGGGTTTGATTAGGCGGACCTCTACCGCGGATCCCCCTTATCAAACCCTAAACCCTTTCCCCTGCTTCTCATTCGAAGGCGGAAAGACAAAAAGACACCCTAGAGGGGCCGAGTGAACCCTTTTTGGGGGGACCGGGTATCCTAAAACGGGACGGGAAAGGGTTTAGGGTTTGATTAGGCGGACCACTACCACGGATCCCCCTAATCAATCCCTAAACTCTTTCCCTTTCTTCTCATTTGAAGGCGGCAAGACAAAATGACACCCTAGAGGGGCCGAGTGAACCCTTTTTTGAAGGGTCGGGTATCCTAAAACGGGACGGGAAAGGGTTTAGGGTTTGATTAGGCGGACGCTCGCGGATCCCCCTAATCAAACCCTAAACCCTTTCCCTTTCTTCTCATTCGAAGGCGGCAAGACAAAAAGACACCTTAGAGGGGCCGAGTGAACCCTTTTTTGGAGGGCCGCGTATCCTAAAATGGGACGGGAAAGGGTTTAGGGTTTAATTAGGCGGACCGCTACCACGGATCACCCTAATAAAACCCTAAACCCTTTCCCTTGCTTCTCATTTGAAGGCGGCAAGACAAAAAGACACCCTACAGGGGTCGAGTGAACCCTTTTTTAGGGGGGCTGGTATCCTAAAACGGGACAGGAAAGGTTTTAGGGTTTGATTAGGCGGACCGCTACCGCAGATCCACCTAATCAAATCCTAAACCCTTTCCGTTTCTTCTCATTTGATGGCGGCAAGACAAAAAGACACCCTAGAGGGGCCGAGTGAACCCTTTTTTTGGGGGGCCGGGTATCCTAAAACGTGACGGGAAAGGGTTTAGGGTTTGATTAGGCGGACCGCTACCGCGGATTCCCCTAATCGAACCCTAAACCCTTTCCCTTGCTTGTCATTCGAATGCGGCAAGACAAAAAGACACCTTAGAGGGGCCGAGTGAACCCTTTTTTGGGGGACCGGGTATCCTAAAACGGGACGGAAAGGGTTTAGGGTTTGATTGCTACCACAGATTCCCCCAATCAAACCCTGAACCCTTTTCCTTACTTTTCAATCGAAGGCAGCAAGACAAAAAGACACCCTAGAGGGGCCGAGTGAACCCTTTTTTGGGGGACCGGGTATCCTAAAACGGGACGGGAAAAGGTTTAGGGTTTGATTAGGCAGACCGCTAACGCAGATTCCCCTAATCTAACCTTAAACCCTTTCCCTTGCTTGTCATTCGAAGGCGGCAAGACAAAAAGACACCCTAGAGGGGCCGAGTGAACCCTTTTTTGGCGGGTCGGGTATCCCAAAATGGGACGGGAAAGGGATTAAGGTTTTATTAGGCGGAACCGCGGTAGCGGTCCGCCTAATCAAACCTTAACCCTTTCCCTTCCTTGTCATTCGAAGGCGGCAAGACAAAAAGACACCCTAGAGGGGCCGAGTGAACCTTTTTTTGGGGGGCCGGGTATCCTAAAACGGGACGGGAAAGGGTTTAGGGTTTGATTAGGCGGACCGCTACCGCGGATCCGGCTTATCCAACCCTAAACCCTTTCCCTTGCTTCTCATTCGAAGGCGGCAAGACAAAAAGACACCCTAGAGGGGGCCGAGTGAACCCTTTTGGGGGACGGGATTAAAACTAGGGGGCTGAGTATCCTAAAACGGGACGGAGAAGGATTTATGGTTGGATTAGGCAGACTGCGATCTGCCTAATCCAACCTTAAACCCATTCCCTTATTTTAAAAGGATAATCGTTGAAAGAAATGCGGGTTTAAAGCTTTGGTACATCGTTACATAGTAATATGGACATTTGTAAAATGTTGAAGGTACATTATAATTGATCACTCTTGTAACTGGCTTTAAATTAGAAAGGGTCAATTCTAAACAGTTAAAGCTTAGGTAGATGATAATAATTTAGATTCAAATAAACATTCATAATAAACTGCAAATATGTTCTGACAATAATACTTAATGAAAACGCATATGTTTCTAAACTTAACCGCATATTATAATTATACATAAATTAACATCAAAGTTCTTAACCCTTTCTGGGTTTACTGCAAACAGAAGTATGAACACTGCTCTCACCCTCCATCAAGTCCTCCTTTAGATGTTTCATATAACCGTCTATTAATTCCATAGCCTTCACGATTCACGCCGCCAAGGTATAGTATTTTCACCATCAAGAAGAGCATATGATTCTCGTGTGACACCGGTGAGAAACCGACGGTCCATGTTAGCCTCTCTCTTTTTTTGTCTATTAGCTTCAAGTTGTCGAGCTATCTTTGTCTCTTTCACCGTGATAAACTTCATCTGCGCTTGAAAGAATGTCCACCTCTGTTGTAGTGACTTTGCATTCACTTGACTATGTCCGATTTCTCGTCTGACCCTTCCTGATGTTCTTCTAATACTTCGTTTTTACCAAGCACCTCAATAAGATATTGATCCAGTGAATCTCTTTCGTGTTTCATTTCAGCGAGATCATACTCAACTTCAGCGAATTTTTGCTCGATATCCGACATTATTTCCACATTGGTAACGGAACTCATATACTGGTTCAGGCAAAAAATAAACGTATTTTAAAAAGAGTGACAATAAACTTAAGGCATTATGGGAAGTACCAACTTCAACCATATTTAAGGCCATACTATAGGGTAAAACAAATTAACGTGGGCTTTCACATTATATAATCATGCAAAGAGCAAACAATGTTATTGTGAAAACAGATTACAGCAAAAGGTAAAATAATCTTCTCATGCAAATATTAAGCACATTTCCAGATTGAAATATCTACTATACTTAATTTTGGCAAAACGTTCGAGCCACAAATGCAGTTTGTATTTCAGACCTGAAACAACTTTTAATTCGTCTGGGGACTATAGTATATATTTCTTTTCACAAGATAAAAAAACATATTGATTAATCAAATAATACTTATAAATGAAATAATCTGAATGTTATATAGGCTACTATTTGCATAAAGATATGCATTTCTTTTGCAGGGATAAAATAATAAGAACAAAAAAAAAAAAAAAAAAAAAAACAGAAACCAGGAACCAGAGCACCTTTTCAAGGGAGTGAAGATGTTTTCTATATGATTATTCCATACATTTTGTAATTAGCACACTAGTTTAGACAAGTATTTTTAGTGAGTTTTATATTTAAACTGATTTTGAACCAGTCTTGAATGGCTTTTGTAAGTATTTCTAATATTAATTAAATAGTATTGTGTCGTTTACTGTCATTAACATTCAATACATTTTTTATATATGCTATATCAAAGTGCACAACAATATTTCCTATGAACATTATCAATAAAATAAATGTTCTTTTAAAGGCATGACAATGGACATTGGCAGGAATACATTATATACGAACCTTTATTTGTATGAAATAAATTACCAGCGCATATTAGAATTCCATTACTGCATTATTCTTGCAATAATATTCAATATACTTATTTACATGAAGATATGCATTTGTTTTGCAGGGAAAAAATAATAAGAACAAAAAAAACAGAAATTAGAGTACCTTTTTAAGGGAGTGAAGACGGTTTGTATGATTACTCCTTAGATTTTGTAATTAGGACACTAGTTTAGATAAGTATTTATAGTGAGTTTTATATATAAACTGCTTTGGATTAGAATAGGAGAAGTTACAATTTATGAGTGTAGTATTATTTGTCTTTTCACATGCATTAGTTTACAACTGCCATTTGACACATGTCTCATTTAATCAAATAATCATGAATAGTGGTGTCTTTTCACCTGAATTATTTTACAACTTTCATCTGAGAGTGTAATTATTAGATGTATTAATTTATATTATTTAATTTAAATGGTACATTGTTAATGCACGTAATGGACATTGTAAATACAATGATGGGACAATTCTTTTCATGATGTATCGAAAATCCAAAAATTACAAAAGGTACTACGTCAATATAATGAAATATCATTAACAAATAAGAGAATGTACTTATATTCTTATATTCTGAATGGACATTGAAAATCAGCAGTAGGTACAAGGGGTATGAGTTAAATATAAAACTTATACTCAAATGTACCTCAACGGTTAATATATAGTATTATTCGATTTGATTTAATAGAATAAAAGCAAGTTCGACCGCTGGTCGGGAAATTGATGTTGGGATAGAGTCAAAATCTTCTTCTCCACTGTCTACAACAACAAGATTTCCTAACTCGGGTGCCAAATGATATTAAAACAGGTGCAATGTCCTCCTTGTTAAGAGATTGTCTGTCAAGTAACAAAGACACCTTCGGAAAACCACTACATTATCCCTGGTAGTCGTTCTAACCCCAAATGAAATGCTTGTCTGTAATCTGCTTTCATATTCCTCTCTTAAACGGGCTTCCTCATTGTGTAAGATAAACATCTTAGCCCAACACTTGCATACTGCTTCCATGTTATGTTTGTCAGCTTGATTAACTTTTTGAAAGATTTGTAGCATGTAAGTTTCATCTTGTAGTACTGTGTTTTTTGCATAGTTGTCCTCCATCCCTGCAATTATGCCATCCTTCCCATTGAATAGCCATCCTAGCATTGTCTTCTTTGCGTCAAGATGATGTTCAATGAATTGTTTTCTGTCTTCCTCTTCAGAATTTGTTACCAATCCCAAGCAAAATAATGACATGATTTCCTCTGTAGACAGATTAAGAATGGTTATTCCAAATGCTCATTGAACGATAGCATTTAGAACATCATACTGTAAACTTTAAAAACACTATTAGTTGAACGATGAACACTGTGAGCAATATTCGAAATTGAGTAAACTGTACAATTAGTATTTTAATTTACCTGTTACTCCTATTTCATATGTTGTACACAATTTTCCTACTTGCCCCAATTACCCCAACACACGTAAGATCTCACACAATTGTAATCAATAAATAACATCCCATTAAACTTGACATGAACATCCAATTAAACTGAAAACGACGAAAATGTAACCAACAAAAGAGGCGTGATTTTCAGGTGATTTTGTCAATGATTTAAATAAACCAAGTATAATTACCTAAGAAATACACCAAAAGAATGGACGAAATTCAGGACAAGTTAGTAAATGAACGTGATTACCTGGCAATGAAGAACTATTGAAAACGAAGGTGGAGTATAACCAAAATTTATGGAGAAGTTACCTAATACTCCGTAGTTGAAAGAAGTATTTTCTTTGGAAAGATTGTTTGAAAGAAGTATTCCTTTTATCTATTTTAGATTTACACCTAATTGTGTGTTTTATAATTGAACATATGTTGGAATATGTGTCCTCCGACAATAATGCGATCACAACTGTCGATCATGATGATCACATGTTTAAGTCTCATTTTAAGAATACAATTGGGAAGTAATAATTTTTACTGTCAACTGGTCCACACATATCGGTAATGATTGGCTGACTAGAGTTTGACATTACTGTCGTGCGACGGTGGTGATCAGTTGATCCCCTTAGGTCATACCTAAAGGGTAACACTCTTAATTGATTATTTAATAAATCGTATGACGATACGGGTTAATTAAATTATTTAAAATTGACGGACGATTTTTGAAGTAATATTTACGTGTCTCATTGTAATTTTATTAAATTAGATACGGTCTAAGTAATCGAATTGTTTTATTACTTAGATGAAATTATTGTTTACGGAAACAATTGAAACGGAATGAATTGATTATTATAAATACTAAATGTTGTATTTTATGACTCGGGAACCCATTACGGTACAAGTAATTATGAATTACTAGGTTAATTTTATAAGTGACATATTTTATTAATATGTTGATTTTTAATTGTTAAAAATACATTTGATATACCTAATGTCATGAAACATGTTACATGTGACAAATTGACAAAATAATGTATAAAATGGATTTCCCATTTTACACTATAGGTACCGAAATTTAGGGTGTATTAGGATAAAAATTGTGTTGATTAATTAAGTGGAAAACATAATCATTTAACCTAATACATAGCCATGCAAACCTAGTTGTTTTTGTGAAGAGCAACTTGATCATGCATTGGCTAATACCACCCCCCCCCCCCCCCTACCCGGTTTTTCATAGAGAAATGCCAAGGGGTTTTTCTCTATAATTTGTCTAATATACACTACTTGAATGCTAGTGTATTATTCATTCCATCATCTAAAAATATAGAGTTTTTAGAGAGATAAAAATCACTTCTTTTCTCCCTTCTCTTAACCGAAATTAAGAGACCAAAATAAATATTTTTGGGTCAATTTCATTTAAATTAATATTGTTCTAGTATTAATAATATTAATTTTATTAAGAGGTTATCTTGGGTATCATTCCTTGGGAGGGATTCTCTACTTGAATCCTTTGTTCATCCATTTTAGGAAGCTCAAGAACAAGTGAGTAGGCGAACTCATTTGTGCCCATTTATCCGATTTCTCATTGTAAGAATGACGATTTCTTCTTTATCCTTATTCTTGTTTGCATGCATAAGATCAATATTTAATTTTATGACTAAATTAATTCATCACATATATGAATATGTTGAGTATAATGAAATATAGATTTCTAACAAGAGGTATCAAGAGCCCTAGGTTGTTTGCATGCAAATCGGTTATAGTTTTTCCGAGTTATACGATTAACATATAAAACTTATAAATTTGTGTTTATTATGATATATCACGAAATCTATTATGCATGTTACAGTTTCTGATCCTAAAATGTATTTAGGATATTTTGGTTAATTTATGGATTTTTATTGTTCATTTTATATAATAATGGCATTAAAAATGTCATTTTATGATAAAAAAATGTCATTTTCGGACTAAAATTAGCTAAACTTTGATTTTTCCAGTGGTTTTTGGATATGTTTTCACATATATTATATTTAGATGACCTGTAAATCTTCATAATTTTATGAGTTCTTATGCTCGAAATATGGATTTTTCATGATAAAATCGAATTTAAATGATAAAATAGGTTAATATGAGAAATATTTCGAATCTTGTCATAGAAATTTAGTATGTTGTCACATGCTATTTTACAAGATGTGTGTAAAATAATTGGCTATAATGAAATCTTTATGCATGATTTATGAATTTTTGATGAAAAATAACATAAATAGTGACTTTAATTAGTGAATAATTGCTAAAACATACTTCATGACTAAGGAAAAACATCACATGTTGAATTTTATTGCCTATTTCAGATCTAAAATTGAAAATTTGATAAATATAATTTTTCTCATATTTTTAAGGTAATAATTGATAAATCCTATAAACCGCAACATTGTTTTCCCTCGATGAATTTCGAAAATTTTAACCCAAGTTTTTGAACATTATGAGTGTCATGGTATTTTTCCAGAATGTTCATGAGTTTAAAATTTCAAATTTTGAATTTATTTGAAATTTTTGTGATTTATTTGGAGTTTATGGCATTTTATTGTAATTTTGAGTCCATTAATGAACAATTTTAAGAAATATAAGTTAATTATTGTCAATATGTTAGTGGAGACTAATTTTGAGTCCTAAGTTGGTTAGGGTAATTAACTTGTGCATAAATATGATTTTATGTAATTTATTGTGATTTTAAAAGGTTAAATCACGCAAATCCGTAAAAACCGTTTAATATACGATATTGGCTCCTTAAAGGCGATTTAGCATAAAATTGTACATGTTCATACATATTATAATGCTGCATTTTATTTATGATTGTCATAATTTTATTTTATGTAATTTTTGAATTATGTAATTTTTACTTAGTATGGCCTTAGTTTTTAATTGGTATTACCCGAAATGTATGGGAATATCGATTCGGTTGTAATTTATTGTGATCTCGTATCACCGTTTTGTAATTTAATAGATTTATTTTATTTTAATTACAAATATATAATAGGAAATTATGTAATTTGTTATGTAATTTATTCATTCCGGAGATCTTTGAAGACGATGCCACTTAAGAAGGCGAACCTTTAAAGACGGTGTTACCTCGAGATGCGTGCCAAAACCGAAGTTCTAGGGACCAATGGAGTTGGTTTCCGAATATGTAATAGTTAATTAGATTTTCTATTTTAGGAAGGCCATACTAGGATTTAATTGATGCTTTGCTTTTTATTTATATGTCGCATGCATCGCTAAATCGCCATAACTAAAACATGCATCATCTTTTAATCAAGTTTATCGATCGTGTCAATTACAATTATCGTAGTTCACCGCTTTAGTTCACTTAAAACGTGATAGATAATAAATTGACATGACCTCTCGCTAAAAATAAATAATTGAGACTTAGCCTTACCAAAAAGTAGAAACCATGAAAACCTATTTCGTGAGGGAGTGCACTCAGCCACACCGGGGTACAAACCTTGTTACGTAGGGGAAGTGGGTGATAAATGTCTATCCACCGAATTCATGTTGATGAGGGTTTCATCGGCCACACTGTGCCCAAGTTAATGTGGGTTTGGATTATGGACACATTTATTCGAAATTTGGATTGAGCTCAACGGAAGTATTCGTGACCGTAGTCGCATGTGTTCCGGGTTATAGATAAATATTAGATTAATTTTATCGACCAAGAGTTCTAAAAGTAGAATCGATTAAAGTGTTAATCCACCGAGTTATATTGATAAGGGATTCATCGGCCACACCGTGCCCAAGTTAATATGAATTTGGGTCTTGGAATCATTTATCTAAGTTGGGTAGAGGTCACTAGATAAATGCAATAAAACTTGTTTAAATTAATTTTTACGAGTATTATTATTTAGAAAACGACATATGTTTTATTCCTTCAATTTCGTTTTGTAGATCGCATCTTTTTCTCATAACAAATGGCCACTCCAAACACCAACGCCACACCTCTCACTAATACTTCATGGCTCCGATCCTTCATGGAACGTTGTAAACTTGAAAAGAATGGGTCAAATTTCTCCGATTGGGATGCCCAACTCAAATTAGCCGCCCAAGGTGACGACAAGCTTCGTTACCTCACCGAGGCCTCTCCACCTGAACCTAATGCTAGGTCGAGTGCCGCTACTAGGGAAGCATATGAGGCTTACCACAAGGAGTCCGCCGCAATGAAAAATGTGTTGATTTTTGCGATGGAGGCGGATCTCCAAAGGAGAGCCTTTAAAATGGGCACCGCTAATGAAATCTATTCCAATCTTGTGACAATGTTTTCACAAACTCCGAGGATCGTCCAATATGAGGCGGCCGCGGCATTCTTTGATCTTGACTTTAAAGAGGGCCAAAAGGTTAGCCCTCACGTGCTCAAATTGATGGAGCTAGTCGAGACTTTGAAGATTCAAAAAGTTGAAATCCCCAAAGAACTCATTGTAGATAGGATTTTACACTCCTTATCAAATGTCAAGGCATATGTTCAATTCCGGGTGAATTTTAACATGCAAGACAAGGATGTGTCGCTTGAAGAGTTGCACAAGTTACTTGTGCAAGCCAAAAGGTACATAAGGTTAAATATTAACCCACCTAAGGATGTGCTTAACATAAGCACAAAGAGCAAGGGGAAGTTCAAAAAGAATGGGAAGAAGGGTAAGAAGCAAGCTCCCACTTTCACCAAAGTTAAGACTTTTGAAGCTAGCACTTCCAAGACCAAGAAGGGTCCTCTTGACAAATGCCATTATTGTAATGGTGTTGGACATTGGAAGAGGAATTGTTCCAAGTATCTTGGTGACATCAAAGCTGGAAAGAACACTCCAGTAGGTAAATGACTATCCTTTCTTTTATGTTTCTAAATTCAACTATGGTATTGTGATACAAAGTTGTGATAATGTATCCCCTTTTTATTGTAAATAGGGCCTCCACCAAGCAAGGACAAGGGAAAGGAAAAGCAAGCTTGAGAAACCATCAAGAAGCTAGGAGTAGCTTCCATGAAGCTTGGCTTTTTTTGTCTTATTTTAATTTATGTTTCGGATTTTTAGAACCTTTTGATTTCCGTGTTCGACATGGAAATGTTTGATCCTTTCTAAACAATTGTTGTATTTTGGATTATGGTGGCTTGGTTTGCAACCCAAGTCACCTGTTTTATCGTATTTTTCCTTGTTCTAAAAATTCGTCTATATATGCTTGCACATAGAAACATATGATCATCCACTTAAACTAATCTAATAGACAACTATAATGATGGGATTCATTATATGTCCACAAGCTTAAGGCTTGTGTATGATCAATTATAAAATGATGATTGAGTTGATGAACTCTATTTAAGGAATGTCAATCACCGAGTACACTTATCAAATCTAAAACTATTAGTCAACCTATGAGATAGTCCTCCTTATACTTCAAAAATCATTATTTGTGTCTCATAAGCTATCTTTGAATCTCTAGTGTATTTATTCTAAAGATAGAGTGGGAGAAAAATGAAGACACAAAGAACACAAAGGAAATTTGTATACTTGAGTAAATGAGATCTACGCAAGAAAGAATGATTTGTATACCTATATAGATAGTGTACACGAATAGATGAGATCTATGGTCTCGAATAGATGAAATCTACATGACAAAAGAGACCAAGTGAAGCAATCAAAAGAATATGTTCTCAAGATAACTACACGAGGAGACCAAAAGAAAATTTTGGAAGAAGAATGACTAGTGTAAAGTCTTAACAAGAGATTTGGCTAGTTTATGAGCGACTTTTGACCAATAGTATCAATATTGATATTTACATACGAGCCTAAATGAAACAAAGTTGCATCCTCAAAAATAAATGTGATTTATGACTAAAAGTTGCAAAGAAAGATATGCCGATATCTACAAAAGCTAAATTAATTGTTAACCACGCTAGTGTCATTACTTAACCTCATTATGAAAATGAAATGGTTAAACCTCCTTCCAAAAAAGGGTATTTTGAGAAGGGCGTATATTAAATGAAATTCACATTTAAATAATGACATTGCTACGCATCATTATAAAATGAATGGGTTAGAGATTAAAATCTCTTTCCATAAGTTTAAGATTGAAACCTTTTCAAAATAGGTATTTTGAAAGGATATGTTGAGATCATATATGGTTTTATCTTAATAACTTGGAAAAGCAAAATATATTTCAATTCTTTAAATATTTCGATTGAGTAGTCAATTGCGAAACATATGGAATTAAGTGGGAGTTGGAAATTATCATGTGAAGACATGGAATTTAGTAGGAGCAATCATCTTGTAAAAAAATTTATAACTCATTACTCATTGAGAATGACGAGCTAATACTATCTTTCACAAAGAAGTATTTGATTTTTCAATTCTGGATGAAAATGGACTATGATGAATCCAATCACATCATGAGATGTTGGATAGGTATTGAGATATACACATCGAATCAACGAGAAACGTAGGTTATTCATGTCAATGAAAATGGAATTGCCATTAGCAGTCATGGTCGTTCATTGAACCTAAGAATGGTTGATCACATGATTATTAGTTACTAATGTTTCCGCCATTAGAATAATCATTCACATGTCCAATAATGAATCATATGAATAAGAGCATGATGAATCATTGACAAGCCATAGAAGAATCGTCATGAATTCTCGAGGAGAACTAATGAGCGATTCCAGTGATGGACAGAACACTCTGTTATGTGCCAAGAGGTTGCACGTTTTGAAGTTCGATCACATGTAAGGATTTATGAAAATCCTAAGCTATTCAAGCTAAAAGGAGAAATAAGAAGCCTTGAAAATACCTAGTTGAAGTAAGAAGTTACTCAAAACTGATATTTTCTAATATGCTAGGACTTATGAGAAGTGCTAGGCTAATCATCTTGACAATTGTTGCAAGACTCTACAAAACGTATACCTAGTGCATTGTGAGTTGGTAGAACACTTGACCAGTGCAAGTTATATCATCCACCACAATTCGTTGGTTATGTTATAAACAACAAGAAAGTTCTATCAAGATAAAGAACCCAAACCTAGGTTGGGAACCTATATGTGTACTTGGTAAGGTTCATGCTATAAGAGAACATGAATATAAAGAATAATGCAATTAAAGAAGATTGAACACATGGACACATGGTATGATAAACTTCTATTGCAATCGACTAGTGCTTACACACTTACGATATACATCACAAGGTTGTAATATGGTATTGACCACCCAGATGTGATGTCGACATTTGTCGTTTGAGTTATTATTAACTCATCTTATACTTTGTTACATCTAAACGGGTTGTAGAGACAATTGAACCTCGTTAAAGTGAACACGGATTAGCATTATATTCGCCCATAGTTACTTACATGAGGTGACGTCTCGAAGTGACTAGAGTGTGATGCGATTGATGGCAAGTTCAAGTGTCATGGAGTCTTGTGGGATGACTAGTCGATCACATAGGCAGACTGTTAGGAACACTTTGTCGGGCCTAATGACCGCTTATAGAGTTCTGGCAAATTTATATAGCCTGGTCGTGGCGAGAGCTACTATAGTATTCTAATGAGTCGATTCTTTTGACTAAAGACTGTTTGCCTAAGATGGCACAGTTTCAGATTAACTTTGATTTGTGTTACTACGACCTTCGTAAATGGGGTCAAATGGGCATATTTTAGGTTATGATGGTTGTGGCTAGTCGAACGGAATAAGTGCGATAGGAATTGTCCACCCCTAGTCAGGGTTATAAAAATATCTCAGGGCCACTCGAGGAGCAATGAACTGGAGATGCGTGGCCACGCTCGGAAGGTATCCATGGTGGATGATTTCGGTCAATCAGTTGTTCTCCAGATCGAGGAAACCACTCTCGATATGATCACTTGCAAGTACGACCTGAAAGACACCTTGCATTGAGTGGGAGATAGTAATAGGACAAGAGAATTGGTGACGCACACTTGTCGAGGACAAGTGGGAGATTGTTGGAATATGTGTCCTCCGACAATAATGCGATCACAACTGTCGATCATGATGATCACATGTTTAAGTCTCATTTTAAGAATACAATTGGGAAGTAATAATTTTTACTGTCAACTGGTCCACACATATCGGTAATGATTGGCTGACTAGAGTTTGACATTACTGTCGTGCGACGGTGGTGATCAGTTGATCCTCTTAGGTCATACCTAAAGGGTAACACTCTTAATTGATTATTTAATAAATCGTATGACGATATGGGTTAATTAAAATACTTAAAATTGACGGACGATTTTTGAAGTAATATTTACGTGTCTCATTGTATTTTGATTAAATTAGATACGGTCTAAGTAATCGAATTGTTTTATTACTTAGATAAAATTATTGTTTACGGAAACAATTGAAACGGAATGAATTGATTATTATAAATACAGAATGTTGTATTTTATGACTCGGGAACCCATTACGGTACAAGTAATTATGAATTAATAGGTTAATTTTATAAGTGACATATTTTATTAATATGTTGATTTTTAATTGTTAAAAATACATTTGATATACCTAATGTCATGAAACATGTTACATGTGACAAATTGACAAAATAATGTGTAAAATGGATATCCCATTTTACACTATATGTACCGAAATTTAGGGTGTATTAGGATAAAAATTGTGTTGATTAATTAAGTGGAAAACATAATTATTTAACCAAATACATAGCCATGCAAACCTAGTTGTTTTTGTGAAGAGCAACTTGATCATGCATTGGCTAATACCACCCCCCCCTACCCGGTTTTTCATAGGGAAATGCCAAGGGGTTTTTCTCTTTAATTTGTCTAATATACACTACTTGAATGCTAGTGTATTATTCATTCCATCCTCTAAAAATATAGAGTTTTTAGAGAGATAAAAATCACTTCTTTTCTCCCTTCTCTTAACCAAAATTAAGAGACCAAAATAAATATTTTTTGGTCAATTTCATTTAAATTAATATTGTTCTAGTATTAATAATATTAATTTTATTAAGAGGTTATCTTGGGTATCATTCCTTGGGAGGGATTCTCTACTTGAATCCTTTATTCATCCATTTTAGGAAGCTCAAGAACAAGTGAGTAGGCGAACTCATTTGTGCCCATTTATCCGATTTCTCATTGTAAGAATGACGATTTCTTCTTTATCCTTATTCTTGTTTGCATGCATAAGATCAATATTTTATTTTATGACTAAATTAATTCATCACATATATGAATATGTTGAGTATAATGAGATATAGATTTCTAACATAAATTGGCTATACTTCCATAATAGGTATTATTAGGTCCACCCTTGATTTACGTTTGTTGGGGTTATTTGGGGAAGTAGAAAAATTGTGTGCAACATATGATATCGAAGTAATAGTTAAATTAAAATACTAATTGTACATATTTACTCAATTTCGAATATTGCTATTTCCCTTCTCTTTTCTGCCATCTTCTCATATGATTTGTTTAAATATTAATGTATACGGAGTATATTTTTTTGTTTCCCTTAAAATGGACATTCTCGTATTAAAATGACCACGCACGATATAAATTAATTGTATCAATTGTGAGATCCTAAAGCAAGAAAGTTACACAATATGTAAATTTATTTTCCTTAAAATGAACATTCTCGTATTAAAGCAAGAACATCATTGATTTTGGTGAACATTTGTTTTCCTTAAAATGGACAATTGATCATTATAGAATGTACATTATAACAAGTAGCTTGGGATGAATGCACATCCAGTACAACTTTGGTGTACATACGCCAAAGATCAAAAGTACATTATCAATACAGCAAACCCAATAGACATCAACTAACGCCAGATATGTCGACAACACAAAAGAAAACTAATAAATCATATTTAGGAACTATTTGTGAATGTCGTGACACGCTAATGCATGTCTAATAATGTTGTTACGATGTTTGTTGTGCTCAAATGTTAGTAGCGTGCATAGGTACTTGAATCTCAGCATTGTTACCGATTTCATCTGCAAAAAAAACAAAAAAACATGAAATTAGAATTTAATAACCAACAAGATAACATTGATTTGTTCTAAATAAGTAACAATTAAAATGTAAAACTCACATCAATTTTGGACAGTCCACAGTCCCAATTGGCTTTTCCCATAAATGTTTCCATGTGCCTCATGGTGTAAATACCACAGTCAAAAATATTTCTGTTATTTCTCCATGGAAGCATTGCTATTGTAGGATCCATGCCTATTACTATATTACTTTTCTCAATAGTTGATTGATTTTCACCCAAAAATCATGCAAAAGCATCACCATGTAACACAATAATAAAAATTAGACGAGATGAATCATAATGTACATGAATTTACCAATGCAAGTGAACGATAATAATTCATAGTTGAGGAGAATGTAAATTTACCAGTTCAAGTACACTATCACCATACTCTTCTAAGACACTCCCCCTTCTAATGCGTTTGTCAAGAATCATGAGACATTTCCTTGGCAGGTCGAAAACGTACAACACAAAATGATTCTCAAGTGCAATAGGGAAGAAGAACTAGCATCAGGGAAAGAGACAATTGTAAGGTCACTGACAGGTAAAGGTTAATTTCATGTTAAGTAATAGCACATTTTGAAAACTTTGACAGTACATTCACTGACTTCTTTTCAAATAGACTACAGTAATACTGAATTTAATTTCAATTACTAAATGAAGTGAGGGACTGACTAGTTCAATGGATGGAAGATCAATCCACTCAAACTCATTTAATTCTACTTCGATGCGACGCTTGAAAGGTTTGTAACGATGATCATCAATAGAAGCACCTGTGTTCTTCATTAATAACAACTGCACAATGAAGATAAAATTTTAGTAATGTGAAAATGTTGGAAATAGTAAACTGAAATACATGAAAACAATGACCAAACTTACATATGTAAGTGTACTAAAAAAGAATCGTGTGGGATTGGTTGGATTCCCATCCTTTTCTTTGTAGTTTAGATATGCCGACCAAGAATCTATGACAAAGCTTGAGATATAGTGATACGGTTTTAATGACAACAGTTGATCCCAACCAAGGACATTATTTTTGAACTCAAATAACGTATTACTGCACAAAAAACAGTAATAGCATTATGATTAGCAGCAGATATGTAAAGATGAACTATGTAAATGAATATAAAATATTAAATCTTCTGTATGTAATTACCAACTGTTATCCACAAAGCCCTGGCCAGTGAACACATAATTTGAAATCTGATATTGCATTGATTTCAAAGGTATGAAGGGATTCGTGTCGTCAATAGCATCAAGGAGAGGTTCACAGGAAGGACTCTTACTAAAATGATATTGATTCCCTGTTTTCGGATATAAAGGTGGACGATCAGCAGACAGTTTCTTTCTTTTTTTACCCCGCTCTGGTGCTGCATAAACAGAAGAGTCCTCATCTTCTGGGAACACACCTAAACTTAATGACACAGCAGCGTTTATTGGCACATCCTTATTCCTCTCAGCAATTAATTTTCTCACTTTACGAAGAGTCGCTATGTGTTTGCTAGCAGAAGTGGGTTGTTTGTTGAAAACCTGGTCTGTTTGATATGACGTTTGAATAGGTGTTTCAGTTAAATGAGCAAGAATTTCTATCGGTGGTACTTCTATACAGCTTGTTCCTAAGGTGGCCCTAACAATGTCATGTTTGTCCCTCACAATCTGTTTAATGCGTGGCCAGTTATAAGATGGATCAACAATCCCATCTTCAATGGGGCTGTCAGGAACATCAATCAACAATTTTAAGATGCTACACGAAGTGCGGCGAACTCTAGGACGATTAACAATCTCTTCTGTTGTAGGGCTGTCGGGAACATCAATTATCGCAACAGAAGAAGAGTTTTTGTCAATTGTTTGTAAAGTATGACAAATGCTAGGATGATGTACTACTCCTATTGTAGGACTGTTATAAACTTCAATTATCTCAGCAGAAGAAGAGTCTGTGGTGAATCTTGATGGAGGTTGGCAAACAGTAGGTGAATCAGGACTGATTTGCACAACCATATTGACATATGTGTTCTTCAGTTTTAAATGTTGTTGTTTTTTAAAAAAAAAAGAAAAAAAAACATATAAGACAGAAACATAAAGCCATTAAAAATACAGATATCCAGAAATGACATGCTAAACATTAAGAAAGTACATGAAGAAAATACATCCTAAATATTAAGCCATAGCAAAGAACATCAAAATTATTAGGAAATAATGCGTACAAATTCCGACATATTGATATGAAGCACAGGTATCCAGAAAGTAAATGCTAAACATTAACAAACTACATCAAAAACATTAGCAAACAATTCGTATAAATTCCGACATATTGATATGAAGGACACGTATCCAGAATGTAAATGCTAAACATTAAAAAAGTACATGAAGAAAATACATCCTAAACATTTAAAAATATTAAGCCATAGCAAAGTACATCAAAATCATTAGGAAACAATGCGTATAAATTGCGACATATTGATGCACCTGAGAAATAATATTAGGACTGATTTATAATGAACATCTTCGAACATTAAGAGCTAAGGAAACTATGTAAAATTCGAAGCAGATGAAAAGTAAACACAGTTTTTTTTAGCAAATAATTAAAGGCAAAGAGTATAACCTTCATTCCGATAGAGAGCGATAAGAGTAAGTGAACGATCTGAGAATGAGAAAACGTGTAGGTACAATTTAATTGACAGGTTTATCAAAAAGTAGTAAGATATTAAAGAGAAGAAGTTTAAAGTGGCGGTATTTTTTTAAAAAATTGGGTCATACTATAATGCCATAAGTCCATTCTTTTTTTTTTCTTTTTTTTTTGTTTATTCCAACTGCTAGAACCATTTGAACCTCTACTTTTATATACCCATTTTATACTTAAAAACTTCAGATTAGGTCAAATTAGGATATATGGCCATTTAACACAATGGTAATGTTATAATTTGTCAATGTATTTTCTAAAAGTTCTAAATGTACTTTTTCGACATTCATAATGTACAAATTAGCTCAAGTTGTTGGATTACGAACGACCGCAAGACCGAAAGACACCCTAGAGGGGGCGATTGCACCCTTTTTGGGGACGGGATTAAAACTAGGGGGTCGGGTATCCTAAAATGGGACGGGAAAGCGTTTAGGGTTGCATTAGGCAGACCGCTACCGCGAATCCACCTAATCCAAATATAAACCATTTCCCTTATGTGTGGTTTGTATAGCCGCAAGACCAAAAGACACCCAACAAGGGGCGAGTGAACCCATTTTTTGGGAAGGGATTAAAAATAGATCTTTGACAGTTTATTAAACAGGTTTTCCCGTTTACACTTTATATATATTATGTAATTTATGTAAACAGTTTAATTAAAATGTCCATTATCTATATTCATAATGTGCATGTTCTGATAATTAGGTGCAACTAAAATATCATTAAGCACTGTTTGGAAAATGTACATTATATTATATTTAAAGGTACATTAAATTATTTTAAAAATAACATGAAACATTAATTAAATTGTAATGCATGTGATCGTTTAATAAGATAGAAAACTTCAAAATTCATTCATATACTTAGATTATGATGTCGCTATAGATAGATCTTTGACGTGATTTTAGACCTATTTTCCAGTTTTCAATGTATAATAGAAATAAATGTGCTTTCAATTTAATTCAAATGTCCATTATGTATGTTCATAAGGTGCATGTACTGTTTTACAAAAGAGATTTAAAAGCAGACCTGAAATGTACATTATATTATTTTGCTAATTCAGTACATCATAAGTCGCTATTCAAGGAGATAATAACGTTCAAGTAAATAGCATGCCAAAAATAGACAAAGAAGTACTTTAATTAAGTGTAACTAAACATTGGTTCACAAATTCAACATTTTACTTATGCAATTACAAATCATTACACATACTAACGTACACTAGAATTTAAAACATCATACTACATGAACAGGGATGTCATCAGACAAATTCTAACATACTACGTAGATAATATTTGAACATTAAATGTAATCACTAGCTTTAGAGAAATGACCCTTCTTCGCATGATCAGCGGCAGTTTCATGGCAATCGTTGTGGTCGAACATAAGTAATGTGCATAGATATTTGTATCGTAACACTTTAAGCACGTTCTGCTGCAAAACAGAAGCTAACAATTAACAAGATAGGCAAAACACCATGAACATGAATTTCTTTAAAATAAGAACCAACACTCACGTCATTTTTATCAGGCCACATTTCCACGAGATTAATCCCATAAATGTTTCCATGTGTCTCATTGTGTAAATACCACAGTCATCAACATTGTAGTTTTTTCTTCAACTAAGCTTTGCAACAATGGGATCCATAGCCAACACAATGTTGCTAGAGTCAGAAGTTTTTGGGTTCTCACCCAAAAATCTTCCAAGAGCATCAATCTATGACAAAACATTTTAAACCAGTGTTAAGCGCGACTAATAGTCAAAATTCAATAGAACAACAAGAATGTGTCAAATTCAAACATACTGTTAATAGTGGAGATACACCATATTTCTTGATGGCGTCTTCATCTGAGAGTGAGTTGTCAAGAATGACGAAACACTTCCTCACCAGGTCAACCACGTATAAGAAAAAGTGTTTCTCGTGTACAATTGGGAAAAAAACTGAAATTACAAAACAAATGACGTACAACCATAAGTACAGTCAAACTCTTCGAAGGGTACATTTTAACTAATCGTGAGGCACATATAAAAAATGAGAACGCTACATTGCAATATAAAGTGAACTCATTTAATACAAACGCAAAGAAAATTCCCTTTGACTCAAGCAGTTGAAATAAAACAAAAGCAGAATGCAGACATAGAATGATAGTATGACTCATGGTCTATGTTCCCAACGTGTGCATATAGTTGCAACTGCTCATGCATATTAGATATTCCCCACATTGATAAATTACAACATTAACATTGTAAATGTTTAAAAAGTACATTTAGTACATTAAGAAAGTATGAGAAATTATAGCATTAACATTGTGTTAAATGGCCATTTATCCTAATTTGGCCTAATCTGAACTTTTTTAATATAAAATGGGTATATACAAGTTGAGGTTCAAATGAATTTAGTAGTTGGCATTAAACAAAAAAAGAAAGGACTTATGCGATAATAGTATGTCTCAATTTTTTAAAAATGCAATACAACAATGGCAAAGAAAATTGCAAAGTATTTCAAGCAAACAATAACAACTTACGAGTGCGATTGAAGTTATGTCTATTCCCGGGAAAAGCTGCAACTCCATTTTTACACGAGCCTCGAATAATTCATAAATTTTTTCATTACTTAAACCTGGGCTGGGTTTCGCTAATGCAGACTGCATGGGAAAGTAACGAAAGAGGGAAGTACAATATTTCAAAATACATATTACACACAGCATTTAAGAGTGTATGTAAATGTACTTACATGCACAAGCGAGGTAAAAAAGAACCGCTTCAAAGTACCAAGATTATTTTCTTCCTCTTTACAATTCAAATATGATGACCAGCAATCAATTACAACACTCGAAATATGTTCAGACGGATTTAATGACCACAAATGCATTCGCGTTGCAAAATAAGTCTTGTACGAATATAAGTGCTCACTAGAGCAAAAAATATAACAAATTACTTGTCAAGTGTAAAACAGTGAAAATGACATACACAAAATGGTAATTTAGCAAGTACACATTTTAGATTACCTGGAACGACGATTGTTAGTGCCGCGGTCACTGAAAACATAATCAGCCACTTGAAGGTGCACCGATAAGAAGAGGTGTTAACACATTGGTGTCATCTTGGATAGCAGAAAACAGCGGATCAAAATGAGATGACTGTTGCTTGTTGCTGGATAGAGGTATATAAAAAGGACTTGCCATGAAATGAACCCTTTTGTTAGCTGAAGAAGATTCACCAGTGACAGGGCGATCCCGTTTAACCCCTTTAGTTGCGGTTAACCTTGCCTCACTCTTAGCAAAGTCTTTCTCCAACCCCAAATCGAACGAAAATTCACCAGTGACAGGTACGGATGAATTTCTCCACTTAGCACATTGTTCACTGTATTTAGCACGAGCAAGTTTCAATTTGTACGCTTTCTCAGCATCATTTGCTACAGCAAGAAACTGTTCATCCTCATCTAGTGTGCTGGATTCCCACGGCGGTGCACACGAAACATCTTCGGTACCACCACCATATGTCAAATATACAAATTCAGTTGCTGAATGGGCCTGTTGACACACTCTTCACCTGGGAAACATTGCAAACCAACCGCGTATTTCTCATCTAACACAACCATATCTTCCATGACTCTCTTTGCTGAAGCAGTGTAGTCATCTGCAAACTCCTGGACAGGCACAGTATGAAGGTACATCTTTAGTACTATGAAGGTACATCTTTAGTACTATGAAGGTACAAAGAAAATATTTCAAAGTGAATCTTGAAAAGGAATAGTGAATACTTCGAGAATCAATGGATATACCTCCGGAGACGAGTACGAAATTGGAGATTTTGTATCAGTACTAACATCCCTCGACACTCTCCGCACTTTTTCAACCACTTGTCTACATGGATTAGAAAATCTAATTCTTTCCATCAGTCGACCTTTTACACGACCAAGACCAAACTGACCAGCTTCCATCTCCTGCTTTTCCCTTGAGAAAAGTGTAGCAGATGTCCAATTCAAAAGAGTATAGTAATCTCTGTCTACGTATCGTTTTTCATGGACAACACGGTCAACATAAACAAGCTACAAGTAAAAACAGGATTATGACTGGAAAATGGCAGGTTTTAAAACCATAATAACTAACAATAAATGTAACCCAGAAGATTTATACCATTAGAAACAGGAGAGGTCCACCAAAGTGATTCTTCTTCCCCTTCTTGACCCAATCCTTTGTGTTATACCGCAAACTCTCCATGACAAATTGACACCAATCAAGCTGACCAATGGCAGACACATTCCTCGGCGATTTTAGTACATGGTGATTGACGAACGGCTTCTGATTGTTGCGCATTAACAAAAACACAGCAAGCACCACAAAATTAATCTTAAATTGATCACTGTAATCATCATGACAAATAATATGCTCTGCAAGGGTCTTGATATCCACTTGACCATCAACATGAAATTGAGCTTTCCAATGCGCGTAAAACGCATCACATTCTCGTGCATCTTCGTCACTACAAAGATGAAAGTAAAACAGGTTTTCCTCCAATTGGGAGGCCAACAGCATCATGAATACAAGAAGCAGAAACACGAAAGCGCTGTTTATCAGGTAGAATGATGAAATCCGAATACGGGTTGTAGTTCTCAATTAACCAATAACCAAGGCGTAAAGGAAGCTTTGTAACCCTTAGCCAGAACAATGAAGAAAAACCAATCTCTTCCAGAGCACACCATTGATTGTAATCAAGGTGTCGAAGGACATCAACAAAACTTTTAGGTGACATCCGGTGGTAATACGGAGAACGTTGGAGTAGGATCATCAACGAGGGACCGATGTTGTTCAACCTCGAAGAAATACGGCGTGTAACGTTCCGGTGATCGCCTTTGCGCTTCAATAATCGAAAGTAGTTTTGCATGTAATATTAATCAGTTGTGTTGTGTTGTACACGTTTCACGAAGAAATGTCCTATCAGTTTTATTGAAATGTGCATGATCTACAACAATAATGTGCACGCAATTATGACCTCTTGCATGTGGTCTTAAATTGTTGCTACTTACGTTAAAAGTACTTAAAATTCAACAAAAATCCCAAAAAGAACAAATTAGATCAAACTAAAAAACAACAAACAAATCGAAATGTGTAAGCAAGTTACGAAATCAACAAACAATGCGACAAATACAAATTCCAATAGCATGCAAATGAAAACGCAAATTTCGATTTTAACAACAATACTGAACTCAAAATTCATCAATAAATGAATAATTCGGCAAAATGAACATAAGAAACATTAATTTAGGTTACAGTAGAGTTACATAAAACGGACTAAATAAATTAAGGACGAAATCGAAAAAATCTTGAAGCTAAACAGTATATACCTTCATGACGAAATAGGTAAGAGAAAATCCAACAGAAAGACGAAAATGCAACTCTACAGAGAATAAGGAGAGAGATATAGTTGAAAGCTTAACAAAGAAGGTCGGAATCCATGGTTGAAAGCTTAACGAAGAAGCGCGAGGTAAATTTCAGGGAAAAAGAAAGACAAAGCCCTCAAGTTTTGGTAAAGGAGTGCGCGTTATAGGCCCTTAGATTAGCCGCGTCAGACAAGATCCAACGACTGACGCGCGTTCTCACCGTTCTCACGCTTGTGCCATTCTCATATGATCCAAAATCTAATAATAATAAAAAAAAAAATAATAATAATAATAATAATAATAATAATAGTAATAGTAATAGTAATAGTAATAGTAATAGTAATAGTAATAGTAATAGTAATAGTAATAATAGTAATAATAATAATAATAATAATAGTAATAATAATAATAATAATAATAGTAATAATAATAATAATAATAATAATAATAATAATAGTAATAATAATAATAATAATAACAGTAATAATAATAATAATAATAATAATAATAATAATAATAATAATAATAATAATAATAATAATAATAATAATAATAATAATAATAATAATAATAATAATAATAATAATAATAATAATAATAATAATAATAATAATAATAATAATAATAATAATAATAATAATAATAATAATAATAATAATCTTCAACATCGACACAGTTGACTCCAAAAAAAAACAAAGTCAAAAAGAGGGGAAAAGGGAAGACGACATAAGGAAAACGTAACAACAAAGGGGGTGGATGCCGGTGCACCAGCCACCGGTCCTGGAGCCGGCAGCGAGCAGATCAAAGAAAGGAGACGGATAGTCGGATATAGGGATTGGGTGGGGTTATCGGCCAGCCGATAGCAGGGCAACCGGTATAGGACGCGATTTGATGCGAGATTTGAAGAGGGGGGAGTTTTGTGCTGATATGTCGGCTATCGGTGGCATGACCGGTAGCGAGATCTACACAAAAAAGGAGGAGAATTGGGTGTGTGGGTACCGGTAGGGGAGTCGGTTGCCGGTTGACCGGCATAGGATGAATGAATGGATTGTGATGCGAGTTGGTGTTGGTGGTTGATGGATGTTCGATTGGTAACGGAGAAGAGCAGATGTCGGGCTCGGTGGTCGCACCAGGTGGTTTGATGGAGGATGGAAATGGTTGTCATTGATGCTGATGGCGTGATTGAAGATGGAGGTTTCGGATTGAGTCGAGGTGCTGGGGACGAAAATGGTGATGAAGAAATATGGTTATGGTGTTGGTGATGAATGATGATAATGAGAGTGAAGGAGTAGGGGAATGAAATGGGCGTGTGTGGTTGTTGCATGCTGCTGGTGGTTTCACGCTGCTCCGGTGGACGAATGTGCGGCTGATTTTGCTGGCATGGTGGTGGAAACTGACGGAGTTGCAGGAGCATGGTGGAACGGTGGTGACACTCTGGAGAAGGGAATTGCCAAAAGAGGAGAAACGTGCTTGCTTTGATTAATGGGTCGTTGACCTTGATAATTGACTTTTTCATTTGATTCACGCTTTGCTCTTTGGCCCGTCTCATCTACGTCTCGACCCGATTTGCTCCTTATTTTCCGCCTCATCTACAAATTACAAACAATAAAACAAAAGTAATACTAATATTATTAAAATCCAATAAATTATTAAATCTAATTAAGACGACTAATTATTATATATTAGTTAATAAAATGAGACTTTTAACCGATTAAGCACGCAAAATCGAGTCGGAATAAGGTATAAATGCGGGGTAAAATATGACTAAAATACTACTCATCAAACATCCCCACACTTAAACCTTACTCATCCTCGAGTAAGCTCATTAAATAAACTAAGACCCGTAATATAAAAGACTAACTAAACTACTAATATCCTATGAGAGGCAATTAACGGGCCTTCGTCGTCCCTTCAACTCACAACAAAACACAATGAGTTATGTGCTCCCTTGCAAGGTAAGTGGGGGCTTGCGAAAATTTTTTGATGCAACAATCAATTAAGCACAAGTCAACATATAAGATGCATCACAAAAATCAAACCGCTTTCCTCATCTAAACGGCCGTTTTGAAAACTGAACTAGGGAGGTCTATAGTGGAGGATGTCGTATCAAGGTCTTGCCGGGGTGTCAAGTCCCTAATTATAGCTTAAGCAACCAACATTGATAACACGGAATGCACAAGGAACGAATCCTAGGCGGAGAAAAGGGAAGTACGTAGCTATACTCCCAAGATTGACCCGACACACAAAAGATTCGACTCCATATCAAATCCTTGACTAAACGAGACCCAAGTCCGACTCTCACGGGTTTCACTAGTCACTCATTGAAGAACCGGGTGATTTTTGTGACAAAAAGTAACCAAAATCACTCTCCTAACTCGACTCGGGAAGCATGCCCGCAATCTAATATGGTAATCCATCCAATATCTGCAAGAGAAGTGTCAAAATGATGAACATACAAGAGAGACAATCGGGTTGTAACGGGGCTTAGGGTAGGTGAAAAGGGGTTGGTGCAAGCACCATTTTAAGACATGTGAGGCTATCGGTTAAGTAGTCGTCACGTCTAACCAATTCACTAAACCACACCCAATGCAAAGGAATTCTTCCACAAAATATGGCAAGATTGCCATTTTTAAAAATTATTCAATCCTCTTCAAAACAAACTCAATTTGCAAATTACCAACCCTTTATTGAACACAAAAATATACATTCTTTTCTTTTTGTTTTCCATTTCATTTTTTCTTTTTTCTATTTGTTTTTCTTCTTCATTTTTTCTTTCTTTTTCATTCACTCGTAACCCTCCTAATAATGCAAAAATTGGCCAACCATCAAGCTTCATTTCACTTTTGTGATATTTAGGACCGTTCACCTCAATAAAAATTAAATTTCCTACCCAATTATACTCCTCAAAACAACTACAAAGACGAACTACTCAACAAATGTGAGATGTTTATGGAATGTAGTTATTTTATTGGCAAATGAAATGACAAGGCTTAGGCACAAATTGGGTAAACAAAAGGAAAAGATGATTAACTGGGTGAAAAATAAGCTTATTTGGCTATGAGAGGCTACTTTATTTGAACAAAATTGTCTCAACATGCACATCGAGACTTCCACGGTAAGGAATGAGCACCATACTTATGCGTTTTGACATAACATACCACGTAAGGAGAACTACTCTCATGACCTATACGGGACCGGTTTGATGGACCGGCCATATGGAGGCTCTATCCTCACATTTTAGTAGCTATGTCGAACCTAGGTCAAGTCTCGGGCCTTATACGGTCTCACAAGGTGGTCGCAACTTGGTTGTTAAGCTAGACTTCCGGGTTTTTGCAAGCAAAAACCCTAACATGTGTCATCAAGAGGTACGAGCTATCAAAAAAGAAAATGACACGGGCAAAACAAATTATCATCATTGGCAACATATGCCCTCCACATTTAGACTCCCTACGCAAATATTTACAAACGAAATGCAACGTGTATGAAATGCAACTAAACATATGAACAAGCTATGTGAATGCAAGAGGGAACACATATATACATGTCTAATCTAAATGCATACAAGTTCTAGTCCTAACAACACACCAACAACACAAGTACATCCAAAACGGTTCCCAAAAGGAACACCCACATCCAAAAATCCCGTCCTCCTCCATGCTAATATATACAAAAAGAAAAGGAAGGGTAAAGGAAAAAGGATTGGAAGAATTTTACCAAACGTCTTCTCCGATGCTCGCATGTGTTGTAAATAAAAAAAGATTAGGACAAATGCAATATACATAATATAAACAATGCAATTTTTTTGATTTTTTTTGAAATTTTTCAGTTTTTATCATTTTTTGTAATTTTCTCAAATTAACAAGCAAATATATACAAATATAAACAATATGCACAAAGTGGATATTTCCCTCCCCGCCCTTGAAATTTACATTGTCCTCAATGGAACAAAGTATAGGTAGTGAATAGGAAATTAAAAGAACATATTTTTTTGATTTTAAATATTTGAAAATAAATAACATGTTTGTGTATTTTAAAATATGATAATGTCCTCCCCACACTTATTTATTTACATAATTCTTGATGGAAATAAATGTGTGGAGAATATTCGAAAAGTAAATACATATTTTTGAAATTTTTCAATTTTTTTTTTTGTGATTTTCAAATAGGTATGCAATGCATGATCTATTCTATATGCGAAATTGAAATATGATGCAACTATACTATATGAATGCAAAGAGAGCTAATTTAGATTAACTCCTATTCGGATCATGTCACTAAATGCAAAATGTGGTAAAAACTTAATTAAAGAGAGGGGAGAGTATATATAATGCGGTGGTTCTTAAGTAACTCCACCAAACCTCTTCATTAAGGAGGCTTCAATCAACCGGGGTCAACATCCCGAGATCCCGCCAACCTTCCACCATTTTCACTACAAACAAAAAAAGAGCCTTTCACCCTTGTCATCACATCATGTAGCCTACACATGGCATATTGAACCTCTTGCCATTTTCGGTCCACCTCTTCCTCAAGCTTCTTCTTGTCTTTGTCAACACTAGGGTCACATACCCTCTTTTCTTTCGATCTCTTCCTCCATCTTTTTGATTTCTTCTTTTCGGATTTGGGCACTTTCTTTGGGGAAAAATCGGTGCATGGAACAAACCCGGGAGGGAGGATATCGAGGTGAGCATCTCCAATTCCAATGTTCAACGCCCTCTCACTTTTGTCATCATCAATCATCAACATTGCATCAATCTTCTTTGGGGTCACTTGGGCTAGGAGGTCATCAAGCATCTCAACATTGAGGTTCATGATGTTGTCATTTTTGTCCTTCCTTTCTTGATCCTCCATATGGAGAACCATTTCCCAAGAGAAGATTTTCAATTTCTTCCAACCTTGTTTCAAAACCATGAACATCATAGTTTTTCTCACCGCTCCTCAACTCGCCAAGTATGACAAGTTCAAATTCATCGACTTCCATTTCCCAAGTCTTTCCCTCTTCCCCACACTTATCTTTAGCATTCAATTCTTCTTCAAGGAACTTAGCCGGTGGCTCATCATCAACTATCGGCTCACGACCAATCAAGAGTTCCATGTTCTCATCTTCATTCTCATGGAGTTCTAATGTTTCCACGGAAAACATGTTTTGAATCACGGTTTTCTTTGAAGCATGTGGTAGCTTGAATTCAAATTTTTCATTCCCGACTTTGAATGACAATCGTCCCTCTTTGACATCTATGACGGCTCCTCCCGTGGCCAAGAATGGCCTACCAAGAATGATACGAGAGTGTCTTCCCATAGGGATGTCCAACACAACAAAATCGGTAGGAATTGAAAGCTTGCCAATTTGAACCATGATATCCTTGAGAATCCCATTCGGAGATTTGATTATCCCGTCGGCAAGCTTGATTATAATGGAATTGCGGGCTAAGCTTGAAACATTTAACCTCTTCACAAGGGCAAGTGGTATGACACTCACACTTGCCCCTAAGTCACACAAGGCACTATCTACCTTTTGGTCACCAATTGTACATGGGATTGAGAAACTCCCAGGGTCATCAAGTTTGACGGGGATTTCTTTAGATTTGAGCACATTACCCTCCTCACTTGAGGCATCAAGCTCATGGCCACCAATATCCACTCTTCTGGAAATGACTTCTTCAAGTAATTCGGAGTAATGAGGCATCTCCACCAAAGGTGGATTGGAGGTCTCCATTTTCATTACCAAGTCCATAAACTTGTCATACCTTGAAGTATCATTGGCCCCTTCTTGGTTGGCCAAAGAGTGTTCTTCCACTATGATCATCTCTTATTTTTTCGGGTTCCTCTCAACTTCTACCCTCACATTTGGTGCTTCCACAATTTCCTCAAGCACAAATTCTTCATTCATAGTGGTTGGTGTAGTCATAACCATCTCTCCCTTATCCGGGTCGACTTCAACATCCAAGCTTGTACCATGAATTGTCATTATTTTCTCAAGCACATAGCCTCTCATGCTCTCTTTTCGGGCTCATGGTCAACTTCTTGGAATGTTTCCATAGCCATGAAAAATGGAGTAGTGTATGATAACTCATCTTGACTTGGCAAACCATATGACTCTTCTCTTTCCTCTTCAACTTCCACCATGATAGCATTAACTTTCTTTGCCTTCATAGGATCCCTTAGACCTTGCCATTGTCTTAGAAATCCACCCAGTAGTTTTTGAGGATTTATGAGAGCTTGAGAAGCCACTTTAACTTCAAGATCCTTGATTTGTTGTTGGGTATTACTTGCCAAATCCCATATCAATTTCACCAAGTTGTCATATTTAGCATCTCCCATGGAATTACTTGCTTGGGGTGGTGCCTCTTGGTTTAAAGGTTGGTTGGCAAGTGGAAGAGAAAGCCATATCCTTGATCTTTAAAGTTAGAAGTTTGGTTATTCCTTTGTTGTTGATATCCTTGGTTGTTGTTCCATTGTTGATTTTCTTGGTTTTGCCCTTGGTGCCTTTGGTTATTGTTGTATGCTTGCCCTTGTCCTTGATTTTGGTTTCGATATCCTTGTTTGTTCCCATTGTTGTTGTTCCGTTGATTGAATCCTTGACCAAACCCTTGGTTGGCTTGGTTTCCTTGGTAAAAGTTTTGATTACCTTGGTTCCCTTGGTTACCCCCATAATGTTGGTATGCTTGAGGTTGGTTGACAAAACTTTGGTTGGATCCTTGGTTGTTGTTGAATGAGGGCCTAGGTGGACGGTCGGAGAAGTTGTTAAATGCTTAGAAAGCATTAACCTTTTATTTGCACATTTTTCCCATCAAAGTTGTTATAATGGTTATTTGTATGCACTTCATAAGTGTGACCCATCCCTCCACTTGTTGATCTTTGCGTCACTTCCTCCATGGATGGTCCATGAGATTGATTTACTTGGTTCACTTGCTTCCTCTTACTCAACTCATCAAGCTTCTTGGTGAGCATATCAAGCTTAGCATTAGTCTCCACATTCACTAAGAATTCGGGAGGGTGCTTACTTCTTCTCAAGATATTCTCTCTTGTGCCATAGTTTGCCTCGGATTCCACCATTTTCTTGATTAGAGTCGTGCCCTCTTCATCACTCAAATGATCGAATCCCCCTCTCGCAGAGGCATTCACCATTTCTTTTGTTCTTGGCAATAGAGTTTGGAAAAAAGTTTGAGTGATATACCAAGCCGGTATTCCATGGTGTGGGCAACTACTGATGAGATCTTGGTATCTATCCCATGGCTCACCCAACGACTCCCCATCCTCTTGTTGGAATGTATGGATCTTGTTTCGGAGCATGGCGGTCTTCGATGACGGGTAATACTTGGCTAGGAACGCCTTGGCTAAGGCATCCCATTTAGTGAATGTGTTCGGAGGGTGCACATTTAACCAACGATCCACCTTGTCCGTTAGAGAAAATGAGAATAGCATCAATCTTAAAGTTTTTTCGGACACTCCATTCTTTTTCATCATGGCCGCCTTGTTCTTGAACTTCCTTAGGTGGGCATGAGCATCTTCATCAATATGCCCACCGAAATAATCATTTTCGATCAAGCCCACTTGGACGTGATGCATCTCGAAATTGTTTGGAGCTAAGGTGCCGAAATTAATTGGATTGCAAGCATCATTATGGTTAGGGCAATTGTGATCACGTAAAGCCATTTGTGGTGGTGGGTTTGGTATATGAGGGGGCGTTTGGGGTGGAGTATTTGGGAGTTGGAAATTGTGGAAAGGATTTTCTAGTAGAGGATCAATGGTGTTGTTTGGTTGTTGTTGAGTTATGGTTTCAATGAGAGGTTGGGTGGGTGAATTTGCTTGGTTCAAAGTTGCTAAGTTGGGATTCCTAACCCTTGCTAAGGTCCTAGTTCTCAAAGATCTATAGAGCCTTTCCTATTCCGGGTCACTAAGCAAAAGATTACCGTTTCATCTAGGCATACACTTCAATAAACCGTTAGTCTCCTAGTGCTTTTTACACACCAGGGTGAGGCAAAAATCCACACACTCTACAAGAAACAAGCCACTGCTCAAACAAGCAAACAACAAGTAAAGACTAGCGCTAGAGACTTTCACTAACTAAGCATAACCTAAGGCCATCCCCGGCAACGGCGCCATTTTGATAGCCGGAATTGTCGTCATTTTCGAATCAAAAGTAATTTATAAAATCCAATTAAAAAGTAGTATTTAATCGGGGTCGAACACAAAGATGGTGGGGGTGTCTACTTAATTCATTCGAGTCTCAATTTAGTCTAACAAAAGTAAGGTTGGTTGATTGTAAACTAAGATGAAAATAAGATATAAAATTAAACTAAATGAAATTGTTTCTAATTAATGAAGGAAAGCTAAGGTCTTTGGGTTCACAAAGGGTAATTAGGGGGAGAGACAAGGTCTAACAAGAGATTAGTGATGATAGTGGTCAAGGGTTTAGGACTAATTTCTTAGTCACCTTAAGTTCCTCAATAAGTTGTCACTTGATTAAGGTGAACTTGCTACAAACAAAGCATAAAGACTATCCAATAACATAGGCACCAAGATGGACCAAATATGTCAAAGAAAGGTTCCAACTTTCATTTAAACATCTCAATAAACACTTCTAAGACCATCCAATAGCATAATGCACCAAGATAAGTTAAACATGCTAATGAAAAATTCAAACTTTCATTCAAATATTTCATCGAACACTTCATATGCATAAGAGTAGAAACCACATAATCATCCACACTAAAGTGTTAACAACCCAAATTCATCCTCTTTAATTACCCAAGTTCTCTCTAGACCCTAGATAAGACTACTCACACATGTTCATGGGTGAGAATTCAACAATAAGAGAAAACAATATGCAAACAATGACAAACAACATGGTGACTTGAACAGAGAGTAATTAATTAAGATGAGAAATGTAAACAAATGAAAATAAGATGTAAATAAGAGAGAAATTATACCAACAAAGAGGAAAGTAACAAGCTTTGATAATAGTGGAAGATGAATTTCTTCTTGTCTTCCAAATACAACCCAAATGACTAATTGTAAACTATTGAGAATTGAAAAACTTGCATAAATAAAAGAAGAATTAAACTAATAACTAAAGAAAGATTACAACTTTTATTGAATAAATATTAAGAGAGAAATATTTAGGGTTCTACAAAATATTGAGAGGAAAAATAAGCTAAGCTAAAATATCTAATTGATAGTCTAATTTTTTTAGTCTAATGTTATCTAATTCTATTCTAATTTGTTGGTGTCCCCCTCAAATAAAATGAAAGAGTCCCCTTTATAGTACTTTAATAATAATAATAATAATAATAATAATAATAATAATAATAATAATAATAATAATAATAATAATAATAATAATAATAATAATAATAATAATAATAATAACAATAATAATAACAATAATAATAATAATAATTCCAAGTGTCAAAGCAAATGTCCTTCTATTTACATTTTGGACTAGAAATCGATTGGGTTGTGTCCTATGAAAGATTGCCTACGTATTCATTGAACTTGAAATCAAACCTAGAACGTAGTTCGAAAGTAGAAAATGTAAAACAATAAATGTTCGAAGCAAGAGCTTGTAATGAACATAGGGAATAAGCATGGTGCTTTACTTACTCTTAAGAATGCAATTAAGTTAGGTTCATGATACTGAGGATAAATAAAAATGCCAAAACGAAAGAGCGGGGTGGCGCGAATCTCGAGGTTTGGCCAGTGCCATGTATTTCGTGATGCAAGAGCGGCACATGGGTCCCGAGTGGCGCGTTTTTTAGTTTTATTCTAAGGGTAATACCGCTTGAGTTGGTCTAGCTTAGTTGGATTTGAAAATTCGTTCCCGTCTAAGTCTGTAATTCTAACCGCACCCCCCTAAGAGTATGGATTTGACGAAATAAGGACCGGCCTAATTAGGTTTGAATTTTCTCCTTGGGTCGACTGATAGAAGAGCTAGGAAAGATTTAAGCACTAGATTTCCTTCTTTGATGTTCCGAGGTTTGACTTTCTTGTTGAAGGCTCTCCTAATCCGTGCTTGTTACATTTGAACATTAAGCAAGGCACGTAGTCTTCGTTTGAACATCTGTGCTTGTCCCTAATCGGAAGGAACCAACATCCCCCCCCCCTTCCAATATTGCCTTGCTCCTGTGAACCTCTTGTTGTGTGAGAAGTTCCAGGTTCACCGGGCCTGGTTGTTGATGTTGTTCCATTAATCCTGCACATTTGAAAGAGTTGAAGAGTTGTTAGATTAACATAAAATAAATGTTGAAATAATAAAAAAAATTATGGAAATAAAAAAAAAAATTAAAGACAAGTGTAAGTAGTAGAATACCCTTGTGAATTGTTAACTCTCATGGTACAAGTTTTTTTATTGTGGCCTAAACCACGACACAAACTACATGACACCTTGTTCTTACTCTTCTCATCCATTTCATTATGAAATCTTTTATTCTTCCGTCTTCCTTTTCCCCGTTTATTTAGCTCGTCACACACTATTTTAGGCCCATTGTAAGGACCTCAATAAGCCTCATCTTTCAAAGGGTGAAATTTAGAAGCATGTGAAGCGAAGTGTTCTCCGGTAGTTTAAGCGATGTCCACAAATTGAGTAGCATTTAAACCCTTATTTTAACAAACAGCGTACACGTGTGAACATGGATACTTGAATGTTTGGAACTTGTTACAAGTACATGTCCTCTTGGATAAATCAACGGTGTGCAAATGGTTACCATGTGACATGGGTCGTGAACTTCTATGTGTTGTGACTTGGTACACCCCTCCGACATGGTCAAAAGATACAACCTTATGGTATGCTCCTTTTTTGCAATTTTCCTCCAACAAGGTTGTGATCTTCGGACTATAATGAAGCCCTTTCATCAACCGTTTCCTTGCAAACTCACGTCGCTCAACAAAGTACACATTAACTCTAAAAAATACACACTTTACGAGTGCCGGTACGGGAAGAAAACGTGCTCCTTTAAGTACATTATTAAATGCCTCTGCCAAGTTATTAGTCAATATTCCATATCTATGTCCACCATCATGGCAAATTGACCACTTCTCTATTCCAATTTCAACAACATATTGTTGTGCCTCTCTATTCAACTCACCTAGGCGATGAAATCCTATGTCAAACTTCTTGTTTTGTAATTGCATTGCCGTTGACCCAAACATTTCTTTCACTGCATTATTTCTAAATCTTGTATTAACATTTGAGGCCAAATGACGAATGCAAACTCTATGATAAGCATACGGATCCTCCCACCCACTACCAACTTCACTCATTGCTTTCATGGTGTAGGAGACCGACCACATTTGAAGGTAATAGTATTAGGCTTTGATTCTGCAACTTTGAAAAATTGATTTGCTTTAACACAATATGATGTCACCTCATCGCTAAGTGAAGCTTTGTTTGGGAACACTTCTCCAACCGCAAACTCTTTCCCTTGTTCATGTATTACCATATTTTCCCAAGTTTTCCAACTATTCAATTCATCCTCATCTAATTCATCAATCTTATTAAACTCAACAATGGGAGTACTAGCAAAGACAAGATCATCATCACCATCTTCTTCATTTACCAACAAATTCTCATCAAGTATTGCCAATTCCTCATCAATCTCATCACCTTGTAAGTTACCGTCAAATTCCCCATCATTTACGTCATTAGTTTCAAGTGAAACAAATTGAGCAACATCATCTAGCCTAATACTTGGTGTAGGAGTGACAATTTGACTAGTGAAAACTTCTACAAATATGTCCATTGAAGGAGCATGTGAATGACGAATACTTGCCCATAACGCTTTAAAGGCTCCCTCATTATTAAGGGGTACAATTTTGAAACACCCGGAACTTGGAAATTTCATCATCACCCTCAATTGAGTACCCAAACTTTGAATGTCGATTCCCTTATATATCTCTTCAACTAATTCAAGATATGTCATCTTTGTACTAGCTAAAATAAAACATTGATTCCCTCCTCTATAAGTTACAATCCATTTTGCTTCAACACTTCTCCATCCCAATAACAAATAAGAGGAAAATCACAAATTTCCATGCTATACAAGAAAATTGAACAAATTTAGTATAAATCAACTAACTATAACCTAATTTCCCTAAAACACATACCTAAACAACAATTAAAATGCAAAAATCGTTCATCTTAATTAGGGTTTCAAAATTTGGGGGTTTTTTTAGACAAACTTAAATTAACATATATAAGTTGTAGATCAAAGCACAAAACAACATAATTACCAACAATGAAGACAAAATAAGCTAAATCTACCTTCAAAAGATGAAATTAAATAAGTTAAAAGGATTAAATTACCTTACTAATTAGGTAGAGTGTTTAATTTGAAAAGCAAACCCAATATTACGCAGGAGACACGCCGGAGAAGAAAGTGGGGTGAGGAAAAAATGAGAGAAGTGAGGTTTGTTGTGTCGCACTTAGGGTATTTGTGAGGAGGAGATGGTGAATGGTTTGTATTTTTTGGTAGAAAGTGACGGAAAATAGACTAAATTTGTTAAAAAAAAAAGGATTCTGAGGAAACACGCCATACGTATTGGCGTGTTTACTTAAGAAGACACGTCATACGTAATGGCGTGTTCTATTTGTTTCCAATAGCTTTGCTACTGGTTTGAGCCAAAAATTTGACTGAAGAAACACGCAATAGGATATGGCGTGTTTACTATATAAGACACGCCATACGTAATGGCGTGTTATGTTTGTTTCCAATATCTTTGCTACTGGATTGAGGTTGAAAATTGGACTGAAGAAACACGCCATAGGATATGGCGTGTTTTCTAGACTAAACACGCCAATACGTATGGCGTGTTTGAACCCAGCACAGGCTCGTAAAAACCGAGCGTACGTGGACACAATTTCGATAATTATTTTCAAAACGACCCAAAACGACAAATATTTTATTTTTGAGCATTATTTCAAAAATGGATTCTAATAATAATAACAATAATAATAATAATAATAATAATAATAATAATAATAATAATAATAATAATAATAATAATAATAATAATAATAATAATAATAATAATAATAATAATAATAATAATAATAATAATAATAATAATAACAATAACAATAACAATAACAATAACAATAAGAATAACAATAATAACAACAATAATAACAACAACAATAATAATAATAATAACAACAATAATAATAATAATAATAATAATAATAATAATAATAATAATAATAATAATAATAATAATAATAATAATAATAATAATAATAATAATAATAGTAGTAGTAATAATAGTAATAATAGTAGTAATAATAGTAGTAATAATAATAGTAATAATAATAGTAGTAATAATAATAATAATAATAATAATAATAATAATAATAATAATAATAATAATAATAATAATAATAATAATAATAATAATAATAATAATAATAACAACAATAACAATAACAATAACAAGAAAAAAAACAATAAGAATAATAAAAACAACAATAAGAATAATAAAAACAATAAGAATAATAAGAAAAAGAATAATAAGAACAATAACAACAACAACAACAACAACAACAACAAGAAGAAGAAGAAGAAGAACAACAATAATAACAACAACAACAACAACAACAACAACAACAACAACAACAACAACAACAACAACAACAACAACAACAACAACAACAACAACAACAACAACAACAACAACAACAACAACAACAACAACAACAACAACAACAACAACAACAACAACAACAACAACAACAACAACAACAACAACAACAACAACAACAACAACAACAACAACAACAACAACAACAACAACAATAACAATAATGTAATAACAAT